>NW_022312017.1:0-1275 GCF_002776525.5 Piliocolobus tephrosceles | reverse complement strand
AACGGTTAAAGCTGATAAATTCAATAAAGTTAATAGCTACAAAATCAACATACAAATATCATTATTGTTTCTATACACTACTGACAAACTATTACCTGAAAAATGAATTGATAAGGTGATTCAATTAATAATAGAATCAAAACAGATATCTAAATATATCAAAGGTGGAGGAGTAAATTTAATCAAGAATGTGAAAGATTTGCACACTGAAAACTATAGCACATTGATGAAAAAATTTTAATAGCATAAGTAAATGGAGAAACATCCTTTATTGATGGATTCAAAAATCAATATTGTAAAAGTGTCAATGCTACCCCAAACAATCTACAGATTAAATGCAACCACTATGAAATTCCAATGTCATTCTTCACAAAGCAGAAAAATTACTCCTAACATGTGTATGGAACCACAAAAGACCCCAACTAACCAAAGCAATCTTGAACAAAAAGAACAAAGCTGGAGGCATCAGACAACCCAATTCCAAACTATATTGCAAAGCTATAGTAATTAAAACAGCATAGCAATGGCATACAAACAGACACATAGAACAGTGAAAAGGGATATAGAACCCGTAAATACATCCGTGTGTCTGTGGTCAATTGATTTTTTGATAAAATAACCAAAAAATACACAATGAAGAAAAAAATATTTTCAATAAATGGTATAGAAAAAACTGACCATCCACGCACAGAAGAATACAATTTGACTTCTATTTTGCTCTTTATACAAGCATCAAATCAAAATTAAAGACGTAAATTTAAAACTACTACAAGGAAATATAGAAGAAGACTGTCTGACATTTGCCTGAGCTGTGATTTTCTGTAGATTATTCCAAAAGCACAGGCAACAAAAGCAAAAACACACAAATGAGATTGCATAAAACTAAAAAGCTTTTCCCCAGGAAAAGAAGCAATAATAGAATGAAGAGAACCCACAGAAGGGATAACATTCTTAAAGCATACATCAGATAAGGGTCTCATATAATAATGTATAAGTAACTCAACCTTCTCAAAAATAAGAAAAAAGTTATGTTTATTTAAAAAAAAAATAAGCAAAGAACCTGAATAGACATTTCCTAAGGCATACAAAAGGCCAACAGGTACATGAAAAAATCATAAACATTCCCAATTATCGGAGAAATGCAAATCAAAGCCACAATGAGATATCACCTCACACATTTTACTATGGCTATTATAAAAACAGATGGAAGATAAGTGTTGATGAGGATGTAGAGAAAAAGAAACCCTGTACAGTGTTGGTAGGAATGGAAATTAG
>NW_022312016.1:0-2851 GCF_002776525.5 Piliocolobus tephrosceles | reverse complement strand
TTAGACAGATCAATGAGACAGAATGTTAACAAGAATATCCAGGAATTGAACTCAACTCTGCACCAAGCGGACCTAATAGACATCTACAAAACTCTCCACCCTAAATCAACAGAATATACATTCTTCTCAGCACCACATCACACTTATTCCAAAATTGACCACATAGTTGGAAGTAAAGCACTCCTCAGCAAATGTAAAAGAACAGAAATTATAACAAACTGTCTATCAGACCACAGTGCAATCAAACTAGAACTCAGGATTAAGAAACTCAATCAAAACCGCTCAAGTACGTGGAAACTGAATAACCTGCTCCTGAATGACTACTGGGTACGTAACGAAATGAAAGCAGAAATAAAGATGTTCTTTGAAACCAATGAGAACAAAGATACAACATACCAGAATCTCTGGGACACATTTAAAGCAGTGTGTAGAGGGAAATTTATAGCACTAAATGCTCACAAGAGAAAGCTGGAAAGATCTAAAATGGACACTCTAACATCACAATTAAAAGAACTAGAAAAGCAAGAGCAAACACATTCAAAAGCTAGCAGAAGGCAAGAAATAACTAAGATCAGAGTAGAACTGAAGGAGATAGAGATGCAGAAAACCCTCCAAAAAATCAATGAATCCAGGAGCTCATTTTTTGAAAAGAACAACAAAATTGATAGACTGCTAGCAAGACTAATAAAGAAGAAAAGAGAGAAGAATCAAATAGATGCAATAAAAAATGATAAAGGAGATATCACCACCAACCTCACAGAAATACAAACTACCATCAGAGAATACTGTAAACACCTCTTTGCAAATAAACTAGAAAAATAGAAGAAATGGATAATTTCCTGGACACTTACACTCTCCCAAGTCTAAATTGGTAAGAAATTGAATCCCTGCATAGACCAATAGTAGGCTCTGAAATTGAGGCAATAATTAATAGCCTACCAACCAAAAAAAGTCCAGGACCAGACGGATTCACAGCCGAATTCTACCAGAGGTACAAGGAGGAGCTGGTACCATTCCTTCTGAAACTATTCCAATCAATAGAAAAAGAGGGAATCCTCCCTAACTCATTTTATGAGGCCAACATCATCCTGTTACCAAAACCTGGCAGAGACAACAAAAAAAGAGAATTTTAGACCAATATCCCTGATGAACATTGATGCAAAAATCCTCAATTAAAATACTGGCAAACCAAATCCAGCAGCACATCAAACAGCTTATTTATCATGATCAAGTGGGCTTCATCCTTGGGATGCAAGGCTGGTTCAACATACCCAAATCAATAAAGGTAATCCAGCATATAAACAGAACCAAAGACAAAAACCACATGATTATCTCAATAGATGCAGAAAAGGCCTTTGACAAAATTCAACAGCCCTTCATGCTAAAAACTCTCAATAAATTCGGTATTGATGGAACATATCTCAAAATCATAAGAGCTGTTTTTGTCAAACCCTCAGCCAATATCATGGTGAATGGGCAAAAACTGGAAGCATTCCCTTTGAAAACTGGCACAAGAGAGGGCTGCCCTCTCTCACCTCTCCTATTCGACATAGTGTTGGAAGTTCTGGCTAGGGCAATCAGGCAAGAGAAAGAAATCAAGGGTATTCAGTTAGGAAAAGAAGAAGTCAAATTGTCCCTGTTTGCAGATGACATGATTGTATATTTAGAAAACCCCATCATCTCAACCCAAAATCTCCTTAAGCTGGTAAGCAACTTCAGCAAAGTCTCAGGATATGAAATCAGTGTGCAAAAATCTCAAGCATTCTTATACACCAGTAACAGACAAACAGCCAAATCATGAGTGAACTTCCATTCACAGTAGCTTCAAAGAGAATAAAATACCTAGGAATCCAACTTACAAGGTATGTAAAGGACCTCTTCAAGGAGAACTACAAACCACTGCTCAGTGAAATAAAAGAGGACACAAACAAATGGAAGAACATACCATGCTCATGCTCAATCTTGTGAAAATGGCCATACTGCCCAAGGTAGTTTATAGATTCAATGCCATTCCCATGAAGCCACCAATGACTTTCTTCATAGCATTGGAAAAAACTGCTTTAAAGTTCATATGGAACCAAAAGAGAACCCATATTGCCAAGAGAATCCTAAGCCAAAAGAACAAAGCTGGGGGCATCACGCTACCTGACTTCAAATTATGCTACAAGGCTGCAGTAACCAAAACAGCATGGTACTGTTACCAAAACAGAGATCTAGACCAATGGAACAGAACAGAGTCCTCAGAAATAATACCACACATCTACAACCATCTGATCTTTGGCAAACCTGACAAAAACAAGAAATGGGAAAGCATTCCCTATTTAATAAATGGTGCTGGGAAAATTGGCTGGCCATAAGTAGAAAGCTGAAACTGGATCCTTTCCTTACTCCTTATACGAAAATTAGTTCAAGATGGATTAGAGACTTAAATGTTAGACGTAAAACCATAAAAACCCTAGAAGAAAACCTAGGTAATACCATTCAGGACATAGGCATGGGCAAGGACTTCATGTCTAAAACACCAAAAGCAATGGCAACAAAAGCCAAAATTGACAAATGGGATCTAATTAAACTAAAGAGCTTCTGCACAGCAAAAGAAACTACCATCAGAGTGAACAGGCCACCTACAGAATGGGAGAAAATTTTTGCAATCTACTCATCTGACAAAGGGCTAATATCCAGAACCTATAAAGGACTCAATCAAATTTACAAGAAAAAAACAAACAACCCCATCAAAAAGTGGGCAAAGGATATGAATAGACACTTCTCAAAAGAAGACATTCATACAGCCAACAGACACGTGAAAAAGTGCTCATCATCACTTGCCATCAGAGAAATGCAAATCAAAACC
>NW_022312015.1:0-4358 GCF_002776525.5 Piliocolobus tephrosceles | reverse complement strand
GGAAAAGTGTTCTTTTATATTGTTCCCATTAATATTGACCTTTGGGGCCGTGATCTTTTACAACAATTTGGTGCCTTTTAAAGCATTCCTCATATTTCTTCAGCTGCCAAAAATATGATGTTCAAAATGGGCTACAATCCTTTAAACTCTTAGCCACTGTCCACAAGCCTCAAGCTTTACATTTGAAGTGGAAAACTACAAGTCCTGTTTAGGTGGAACAGTGGCCATTACCTAAAGAAAAACTTAAGGTTTTAAAGAATTTAGTTAAAGAACAATTGGCCAAGGGGCTTATTGAACCAAGTACTTCTGCATGGAATTCCCCTGTGTTTCTCATTAAAAAGAAAAGTGGAAAACGGCACTTATTAACTAATCTTAGAGCTGTAAATGCTTGTATTCAACCTATGGGAACTTTACAACCTGGGCTTCCTAATCCAGCTCTTATCATCCCTACTTACAAACTGCAACATCTATTTGCTACCTTGGAAGGAGATTCAGATTTAAATAGTTCTCGTCAATTATCCCCTGTAGCAGAAGAATTGTCATTTGTATAAAATGAATTAGTGAAGCTCACTTCGATATATTGCACCCAATATTCCAATTTCTTTGTGTCTTTTTCATACTCCCCATTCGTCAATGGCCATTTTACACCAAGATAATAATATTCTGCAGTGGCTGTTTTTGGCTACTAAAGCCATTAAGAAAATTCACCTGTATATTGATAAATTGGCTGAATTAATTATTAAAGGTTGCTTGGTGCTGACCCTATAAAAAGTATTACCTGATTATCTAATCAATACATTGAATCTCTGTTGGAAATTCATGAGGCTTGGCAAGTGGCTTGCGCTGAGTACACTGGTTCTTTTTCTCAGCATTATACTGATTTGTTTTTCTAAGAACCACCAGAGAGAGCACAAAAGAATCAGCAAGTAGGCAAGGCTAGAAGCAAAACTGCGAATTTGTTCTTTGATCATCTAGCTTCAGGGAAGAAAGTGTGGAGGTAAGGTCTCTTGGTCTCCAGCAAAGGAGGCCAAGACAGTCGCCCGGTAAAGCCCTCGGGCGGAGTTCCTGATACAGTCCCGACAAAAATAGGGGCTGAGGAAGCCCGCCACAGCGTGCCCGCTGAGAGCGGCTTTTCTAGGAGTGGAAGGGCAATAGGCAGGGCACGGGCGTGTCAGGGAGGGGGAGGAGCTCCACAGGTGCCACCAGGTAAATCTTGGTCTCTTTGGATTGACATCACCTGGCACATGCCTGATTAATCTGCACCTTCCCGGGCGCCAGCTGCATTTTCGCGAGCGTGGGAAAAATTGGTGATGAAGAACCCGGAAGTGCGCCATCTTACCTTCGTTCGTCCAAACATATACTAGTAATAAATTATTTGCTTTTCTGCAACAATATTCTTTACCACTCATATTCATTCTCATTCAGCTTTGCCAGGACCTTTGTCTTTTGGCAATAATCAGATTGATTCTTTACTTATTGGCAGTGTCCAAAGGGCTCAGGATGAGCATCAACTACATCATACTAATAGTTTAGGATTACAATGGTGATTTTCTATAACACGCCATCCAGCCCAAGCTACTGTCAGAGCCTGCCCATCTTGTGCTCCTATTATTGCACCTTTTTTAAGTCCAGGTATTAATCCTCAAAGCATTCAACAAAATCACATTTGGCAAATGGATGTAACTTATGTTCCTTCTTTTGGTCGTTTAAAATATGTTCATCATACAATTGATACCTGGTCACATTTCCAATGGGCCACACCATTGCCTTCTGAGAAGGCTGACTCTGTTATTACTCATTTACTTACTTGCTTTGCAGGTATGGGAGTTCCTGTTTAACTAAAAACTGATAATGCCCCCTGCTTATTGTTCTCGTAAATTGGCTGCCTTCCTTTCTTTATACCATATTCATCATTCCACTGGTATTCCATTTAACAGTCAAGTTCAAGCAATTATTGAAAGAGCCAATGCTACCTTAAAATTACAACTTTTAAAACAAAAGGGGGAGATGGGCGAGATTCCCCAAAACACCAAATTGTGAAAGCCCTTTTTACTTTAAATTTTCTCAACCATTGATACCAATTACAGCAGTCTGCAGTGGTGAAACATTTTCAACAGCCTTTAGAAAAGCCGCAAAACACTAATCTGTGGGCATACAGGTGCTGGAGGAGTGGTTTCCATCTCGACGGTTCAAACAGTGCCATAGCGAAGAGGAACCAATTTGAAGATTCCTCAAGGAATTTCACGAGCTGAATCTGAGCGCTCAGAGAACATTCACCTTCGGGACTCGACATGCGGAGCCCCCAACATGTGGTCAACTGAAAAAGCTTACTCAGAAAGCTGAAGGGGTTGTTCAACAAGCTGGGCAGCCCAAAACCCCACTGGCTTTATTCCTGGCTAAGCTGGCCATAGTAAATTGTCAGAAATACAAGAATTAACACAGAACATTTCTGAAACATTTCACAATCAGTTACTGCTGCTGACTGGTACAGATTTGATGACTGGTATTGCACAAAGCTTGACGTCTTTGAACCCTATGAGCCCTATAAAAACTGCTGTCCTCTGTTTCTAGCAATGTATTGATTGCTGTTCTTGTTTTTTTCATTTTCACAGTCTGCTGGAGACGGTGTCAAAGGGCAAACACCGAATCCCAGCAAGCCCAACATGTAATGATGGTTTTGAAAGAAATTCAAACTTGTAAATAAAGAAAGGGGAAATGTAGAGGACTACATGCTCGCAAACAAGACGTTTCTGGTAAGTCCTGCTCTTGCAAATGAAGCAGGGCATTCCTTCCCTGCAAACAGAGAAGACAAAGGAGCCAACTGCAAACAGCAGACCCTGGGGGCTTGTTGACATGTAAACATCTTGAAAATCCAGAAAGTCAGGGAAAGGTCAGAAAAACAACAATGTGTCTTGTGACTTGGTAACATTCCACAAACCACTGTATAAAATAATGCAGAGCGTGTTGTTCGGGGTGGCTGGCATATTTATCTTGTCTTGTGTTGTCTTGTGTGTTCATTCCTTTGTTTAGGAAACACGCGGACCCCAACAGTTTGGTAGCACTCTTTTGGGGGAATCTGCAAAAGGATTTTCTGTGGTTCATAGAGGCTTATGGTGAAAAAGGAAATATCTTCAGATAAAAACTGGAGTGAAGGTTTTGAGAAACTCTTTTGTGAGGTTTGTATTCACCTCATAGAGATAAACCATTTTGGTGATTGAGCAGTTTTTCATCACTGTTTTTGTGGTGTCTGGGAAGCGGTATTTGGGAGCACATTGAGGCTGATGGTGGAAAAGTAAATATGCAAAGAGAAAAACTAGAAAGGAGCGTTTTGAGAAATTTCTTTGTAATTGGTGAATTCATCTCACAGAGGTAATTGATTCCTTTCATTGAGCAGTTTGGTAACCCTGTTTTTGTGGTATATACAAAGGGATTTTCGGAGCGCAGAGAAGCCTATGTGAAAAATGAAATACCCTCAGATAAAAACTAGAATGAAACTTTCTGAGAGACTCTTTTGTGATGGGCTAATTATCTCACAGAGTTAAAGCTTTCTTTTCATTGAGCAGTTTGTTATCACTCCTTTTGTGGAATATGCAAGGGATATTTGGAAGCATATATAGGCTAAGGTTGAAAAAGGAAATATCTACAGGTAAAAACAGGAGAAAAAGATTCTGATAACTCCGTTGTGATGTGTGCATTTGTCTCATAGAGTTAAAGCTTTCTGTTGAGAGAGCAGTTTGGCATCACTTTTTCTGTGGTGTCTGAGAAGGGATATTTGGGAGTTCATGGAAGTGGATGGTGGAAAAGGAAATATCCTGAGATAAAAACTAGAAAGAAGCTTTCTGAGAAATTTCTTTGGAATGGGTGAATTCATCACAAAATATACACGATTGTTTTCTTTGAGCAGTTTGATAGCACTGTTTTCATGGAATCTGCAAAGGGATATTTGGGACCTCCTAGAGGCCTATAGTGAAAAATGAAATAATTGCAGATGAAAACTGGAGAGAAGCACTTTGAGAAATGGTTTTGGGATGTGTGGGTTCTTCTCACAGAGTTTAAAGTTTTTGTTGATTGAGTAGTTTATCAACAGTGTTTTTGTGGTGTCTGAGAAGTGTTATTTGGGAGCACATTGATGCACATGGTGAAAAAGGAAATATCCTCAGATTTAAACTAGAAAGAAGCTTTCTGAGAAACTGCTTTGTGATGTGTGAATTCATCTCACAAAGATAAACCTTTCTTTTCCTTGAGCAGATTGGTAATACTGTTTTTTGTGGAATCTGCAAAGGGATATTCAGGAGCACATAGAGTCCAATGGCAAAAAAAGAAGTATCTTAAGGTAAAAATTGGAGAGAAACTTTCTG
>NW_022312014.1:0-12589 GCF_002776525.5 Piliocolobus tephrosceles | reverse complement strand
CTTGTCGCCCAGGCTGGAGTGCAATGGCATGACCTTGGCTCACTGCAACCTCCACGTCCTGGGTTCAAGCGATACTGCTGCCTCAGCTTCCCAAGTAGCTGGCATTACAGATACCCACCAGCACGCCTGGCTCTTTTTTTTTTTTTTTTGAGACAAAGTCTCACTCTGTCGCCCACGCTGGAGTGCAGTGGCGCAATCTTGGCTCACTGCAACCTCAGCCTCCCAGGTCCAAGTGATTCTCCTGCCTCAACCTCCAGAGTAGCTGGGACTACAGGCTCGCGCCACCACGCCTGGCTAATTTTTGTATTTCTTTAGTAAAGACGGGGTTTCACCATATTGGCCAGACTGGTCTTGAACTCCTGACCTCGTGATCTGCCCGCCTCAGCCTCCCAAAGTGCTGAGATTATAGGCGTGAGCCACCGCGCCCCGCTGCCCGGCTAATTTTTGTATTTTCAGTAGGGACAGTGTTTCACCATGTTGTCCAGGCCAGTCTCGAACTCCTGACTTCAGGTGATCCGCCCGCCTCAGCCTCCCAAAGTACTGGGATTGCAGGTGTTGAGCCACCGCACCTGGCCATAAGTTTCTGTTTATGTGTTTCTTCTGTTCAGCCCCATCTGTCTGACTCTGTTCCCAGGGTTGAGTTTTGTGGCTGGCAAGGCACAAAGTTAGCGCTCAGTAAGCGTTGGCTAACTAGATGTCGAGAGTTGCTCCTTGGTAAAGCTGGGCCAGGGAAAGAGGAGAACTGGTGCGGTTGAATGCCGGCTGCGTATCCGCCGCCTGCTCTATGTGGTCTTGGGTGGAGACGTGGAGTGTATGGCTGCCGGGTGGTTCCAGAGCATCCCTGGAGGCGCTGCAGAGGAGATCGGACGTTGAAGATGTCCTCTGAGGACACAGCCCGCCTAAACTGTGGTATCAGCAGATGCCTAGAATACTTTCTTTGGAAATTAAATCCTCCAACATTTCCTCCCCTTGTTCTTGGGTGGGAAGAGGCCCCTCAGCTGCCCACAGCTTGCGACGGCGGCGCAGGCCAGATTTCACCTTCCCGCTGCATAGAGGCCCCTCTTCTGCTGCCCCGTGCTGACTCCGACCCCAAGGCTGGGCAGCGTCAGCTTGCTCCCCCAACCTGGGCCTGCTGCGTGGCTCTGCTGTCACCTGAAGTGCCCCAGCAGTGGGTGGTGTCTCCTTTCACACGTCCTTTCCCAGAACAGCCAGTTCCAGCCTCCCCCAGGGTGTGAAGCATCTCAGCTCTGCCTTCTGGAATCCCTCAGCCTCCTGTCCAGGGCACATCCAGGCTGGAGTTAGTCCCCTTCTCCCTGTGCTGCTATGGGTTTTTTTTTTGTTTGTTTTGTTTTGTTTTGTTTTTTTGAGACAGGGTCTCACTTCGTTGGAGACACTGCCTTAAGTGGAGTGGCACAATCTCGGCTCACTGCAGCCTCCACTTCCTGGGCTCAGGCGATCCTCATGCCTCAGCCTCCTATGTAACTGGGACTACAGGGGCAAGCCACCATGCCCAGCTAATCTTCTTTCTTTTCTATTTTGTAGACATGAGGTCTTGCTATGTTGCCCAGGCTGGTCTGAAACTCCTGGGCTCTAGTGATCCTCCTGCCTCAGCCTCCCAAAGTGCTAGAGTTAACAAGTGTGAGCCGTGGTGCCAGGCAGGCCTATGGAGTTCTTCTTGAGGTGGGGAGGGACGTCTATTTCCCTCTCCCTTTCCCCGTTCTGGAGCTTTTTCGCTGCTGTCCTGACCTCTGTCCACTCCTGGTTGGTCATGGGACATTGGTGGCTCAGGAGTGTTGGGGACGCCCCATTACCTTGAGAGTATGGGCCACCTGTAGATTGACTGGCTGACTTGCAAAAGCTTCCTTGTGATTAAAAAAAAAAAAAAAAGGAAAATAACTGTTGGCAAGAATGTAGAGAAATTGGAACCCTTGTGCATTGCTGTAACATAGAGCAGCTGCTGTGGGAAACGGTTTGACAGTTCCTCAGCCAGTTACACACAGACTTAGCCTATGACCCAGCAGTCCCACTCCCAGGTAAACAGCCAGAAGAACTGAAAACAGGTGTCCACACTGATACAGTTCTGAGCATTGCTGTTCACATTAGCCGAAGAGTGGAAACCGCCCAGATGTCCATCAACTGCAGAACGGATAAACACACTGTGGCACGTCTGTACAGTGGAACATGGTTCAGCCATCAAAAGGAGTGAAGTGAGCTGGCGTGGTGGCTCACGCCTGGGATCCTAGCACTTTGGGAGGCCGAGGCGGACGAATCACGAGGTCAGGAGATTGAGATCATCCTGGCTAACACGGTGAAACCCGTCTCTACTAAAAATACAAAAAATTAGCTGGGCGCGGTGGCCGGCACCTGTAGTCCCAGCTACTTGGGAGGCTGAGGCAGGAGAATGGTGTGAACCCAGGAGGCGGATCTTGCAGTGAGCCGAGATCGTGCCACTGTACTCCATCCAGCCTGTGCAACAGAGCGAGACTCTGTCTCAAAAAAAAAAAAAAAGAGTGAAGTGAGCTGGCACGGTGGCTCACCCCTGTAATCCCAGCACTTTGGGAGGCTGAGGCGGGTGGATCCCCTGAGGCTGGGAGTTCAAAACTAGCCTGACCAACATGGTGAAACCCTGTCTCTACAAAAATACAAAAATCAGCCCAGGCATGATGGCAGGTGCTTGTAATCCCAGCTACTCAGGAGGCCGAGGCGGAAGAATCGCTTGAACCTAGGAGGCACAGGTTGGAGTGAGCTGAGATCATGCCATTGCACTCCAGCCTGGGTGACAGAGTGAGATGCCATCTCACAGAAAAAAAAAAAAATAAGAGTGAAGTGCTAGTGTGTGTGCAACATGAAGGAACCTTGGAAACACCATGCTAAGTGAAAGGAACCAGGCACAAAAGGCCACTTAGTGTATGATTCTGTTTCTGGGAAATGTCCACGGTGGGCGGTCCACAGAAAGTACGTTGGCATCTGCCAAGGCTCAGGATACGGAAGTAGAGAGTGACTGCTTCGTAAGTACAGGTTTTCAGCCGGATGTGGTGGCTCACGCCTGTAATCCCAGCACTTTGGGAGGCCAAGGTGGGTGGATCACTTGAGGTCAGGGGTTCAAGACCAGTCTGGCTAACATGGTGAAACCCTGTCTCTACTAAAAATACAAAAATTAGCCAGGCATAATGGCAGGCGCCTGTAAACTCAGCTACTTGGGAGGCTGAGGTAGGAGGATGGCTTGAACCTGGGAGGCAGAGTTTGCCGTGAGCTGAGATCGTGCCTCTGTACTCCAGCCTGGGTGACAGAATGAGATTCCACCTCAAAAAAAAAAAAAATGTGCCTGGTGTGGCGTGCACACCTGTAATCCCAGCTACTTGGGAGGCTGAGGCACAAGAATCGCTTGAACCCAAGAGGTGGAGGTTGCAGTGAGCTGAGATCATGCCACTGGACTCCAGCCTGGGTGACAGAGTGAAACTCCATTTCAGAAAAAAATATAATAATAATAAGTACTGGTTTTCCTTTTGGTGTGAAGAAAATGTTCTAGAACTGGACAGAGGTGGTGGTTGTGTGACATGCGAGTATACTAAATGCCACCTCCAAATTGTTCACTTTAAAAGGTTCAAATGGTAAATTGTAGATTATGTATATTTTACCACGTTTTTTTAAAAAGGCTCCCTTCCTGTGCAAGAAGGTGAGAGGGTGGGTGTGGGTGTGACCTGGGCAGGTGACTTAGCATGATGCTGGGATCTGTCTGTCACCTGCATCACAGAGAAATGGCTGAGTGTGCACCCCCGTCGGGCTTCCACTGAACTCCAGATACCCAAAGCCACTGGGGAGGAAAGGACTTAACCAGAAGGCCCGTAACAACAGGGAAACTGGATATGACTTACTGTCAAATGAAAAAGGAATGGAGAATTGTGTGTGGGCTGAGATTCCAGCCACTCTGGCCAAATTAGCAGTGGTCTTAGTAAGGAGATGAAAGGAGGCCTGGAAGGGGAAGCAGCAGATGTACGAGAGTGGGGGCAGGGGAGGTGTGACAGCTCCTCCCTAGATGCCTTGTCATGTTTGTAATGAAACCCCGAGTCAAGTGGGGAGGTGCGGGGTCCGTGGGTTCGGCTATTGGGAAGGCGAACAATGAACAGGTGGCCGCTGGTTTCCACCTCCAGAGGGAAACTGTACAGAACGTGAGCAGGGGCCACCCGCGAGTGCTGAAAATAGCACCCTCCGCAGGCTGCTGGCGCCCGGGGAGGGGGAGAATTCGGGCTCCTTCGGGATAGAGAGTGGGTGCCGGCAGGGGCTGCCAAGAATTCATTAGCAGCATCTCTGCCTCCTCCAGACAGAGCCGGTTGGAGAGGAGAGCATCTCCGACGCAGAGAAGGTGGCTATGGAGCTCAAGGACCCCAACCGCCCCCGGTTCACCCTGCAGGAGCTGCGGGACGTGCTGCACGAGAGGAACGAGCTCAAGTCCAAGGTGTTCTTACTGCAGGAGGAGCTGGCTTACTACAAGAGGCAAGTGTCCTGGGCTGGGCAGCCCAAACTGGCTCCTTCCTGAGGTTAGCCAGTTTCTGTACAGTTACCTTCTTACCCCCTGGAAGACAAGCATTTCATCAGTGTCTTTTTTGGGTACCCTCTCTGGCCTAAAGAACTTACATACAAGCTCACAACCCCTTTCTGAAACTCCTGGGCCCAGGCCAGGCACCGGGGCTCACACCTTTAATTCCAGTATTTTGGGAGGCTGAGGCGGAAAGATGGCTTGAGCCCAGGTATTCGAGACGAGCCTGGGCAACAAAGCGAGACCTCATCTCTTTTTTAAATGAATGAATGAATGAAACCCGGCCCCGGTGTTACTGTCTTTGTGACCCTTTTCACCTCCTACGTTATCCTGTTCACTCTCATGCTTGCTTTATTGTTGGTTTCCACATGAGACCACAAGCAACATGAGACCAGAAGTCTTATTTATCTTGTCCATGGCTAAGTTCCCAGTACTTAGAATGGAGCTTGGCACATAGTAGGTGCACAACAAATATCTGTTGAATAGAAAGCTGGAAGGAAGGACCCATGCACCGGAGGTGGTCCCTGCTCCAGTGGGGAAGATCAGAGATGCATAAAAAATATAATACCACACATTTTTCTTGAAAGGTTTACTGACGGTACACTGGATGTTCAAAGATGGGAGAGGCGGGGCGCAGTGGCTCACACCTGTCATCCCAGCACTTTGCGAGGCCAAGGCAGGCGGATCACTTGAACCCAGGAGCTCAAAACCAGCCTGGGCAACATAGTGGGACCCCCATCTCTACACAAAAATTTTGAAAAATTAGCCAGGTGTGGTGGCTCACCCTGTAGTCCCAGCCACTTGGGAGTCTGAAGCAGGAGGATCATTTCAGCCCAGGGTCAAGGCTGCAGTGAGCTATGTTTGTACCACTGCACTCCAGCCTGGGCAATAGAATGAGACCCTGTCTCAAAAAAAAAAAAAAAAAGATGGGAGAGTGGGAGAGATCTGGTTTGTAGATGGGGTGGAAATTGGAAGGCCTCCTGGAGGAGGCAGCATTTGAACTGGGCCTTCCTGGAGGGATAGGGTAGTATTTAGATATGGGAGATGTTGAGGGGTGACGGGTATATTCTGGGTAGAAGAAACCACAGAGGTGTAGAGACAGGGAAGCCTGTGTAAGGACAGGAAACGGGGAGTGGTTCTATTTGGCTGGACTCTTCAGAATAAACTGGAAATATAGATGCGGGGCCCCTAAAAAGCGTGCACCCTCTCAGACCATCAGACAGTTCTCTTTTGGAATGTTCCAGTTTTCAAGGAACTTTTGACTCTTTT
Source organism: Piliocolobus tephrosceles (assembly GCF_002776525.5). Taxonomy (NCBI): domain Eukaryota; kingdom Metazoa; phylum Chordata; class Mammalia; order Primates; family Cercopithecidae; genus Piliocolobus; species Piliocolobus tephrosceles. Next base: position 6,783 of record NW_022312014.1, on the reverse strand, counting down.
ATCTCATGCCTGTCATCTCCTTCCAGTGAAGAAATGGAAGAGGAAAATCGAATACCCCAACCCCCACCCATTGCCCACCCGAGGACGTCCCCCCAGCCGGAGTCGGGCATCAAGCGACTGTAAGTGATGCGCTGCCGGCTTCTGCGCTCGGCTGACCTGGCGGTTCACGTGTCCTTTGACTTTTCCTCCTTGGCACCTGCTCCCAGGGCCAGGCTTGTCACTAACCACATCCTGCTGAGCCGTCTGGCCTGGCCTCCGACTTTGAGTTCATCTCCCCTCCCGAATGCTGAGTTCCTCCTGGGGGTCTCTGGGCAGAGAGGTTTGGGGAGTGCGGGAGGTGAGAGGAGAGAGGCTTGGGCCAGTGGCTGATGCTCAGGAGCTTGCTTGAGTGTGTTGCGGGCGGTGGGGTGCATCTCTGGGCCTTTGAGGACAGGAAATAAGGGTAGGCAGGTAGAGGGTGGTTTGTGCATCTTAAGCTTGAGACCTCAGCTCTTGAGATGTCGAGTGGCCCTGGGTCCACCCCGTCTGTGCAGTTCTCTGATGACTCATCTGTGTAGCCCTCTGTCCATTAAGCGTGGGTTACTGCATCATGCATGCAGAGTCAGGCCTTCAGGAGAACCCCCAAAAGAGAGTGACCTAGTCCCTGCCCTCAACTAGACTTTAAGCTATGTCAGTGGTTCTTGGCATCAACAGATTCCTTTGAGGTTCTGATAAAACCTCCTGAAATTTCCCCCAGAGAAATCTGTAAAATCGTATCAATTTCAGGAGGTTCACGGACCCCCAAGGCTCTTCAGAGACAGGGTTAACACCTCTGGTCTCGTTAGACAGTATCTACTAAGAAGCTAACACGCGCTGGGTCCTGTTCCCACAGAATGTCTCCCTGAGCCCTCAGCATGGTGTTGTGGGGTGCAGGCATCATCATTCCTGTTTTATAGTTAAGGAAATGGAGGCGCCAGCCTAGGGTCATTCAGCTCAGAAGAGGCAGAGCCAGGGCTCAAACCCAGGTAGCCTGGCCCCAGAGCCCACGCTGTGAGCTCTTTGCAAGACAGCCTTGTGCCTGCGGTGTTGGAGCTGCACTCTCTCCCTGAGAGGGTCTTCCAGGCTCTGGGCCTGCCTTCCAGTTCTAGCCAAGGCTTAGTACAGAGGAGGCTTCAGTTCTTTCCTCCAAAACCCAGAAGAAACTTTGTGAAAACAGGGCGTGTGGGTTGGAAAGCCAGATGGATTGTGTAGGGAGAACAAGCGGAGTGTTACCCATATGCCCCAACCTTTAAAATCCAGTTATGTTTGGAAATTTTTGGTTAGTTCTTGCCCTGTGAGTTGACAATGCAGAACCGTGCGGGTTTGTCACTGCTGGGCCCTCTCCTCTTAGAAATTGGTGCCCTTGGGGCTGGGTGCAGTGGCTCACACCTGTAATCTCAGCACTTTGGGAGGCAGAGGTGGGAGGATCACTTGAGTTCAGGAGTTCAAGACCAACCTGGGCAACACGGTGAAACCACCTCTCTACAAAAAGTACAAAAATTAGCTGGGTATGGTGGCATGCACTTGTGGTCCCAGCTACTCAGGAGACTGAAGTGGGAGGATTGCTTGATCCCAGGAGGTCGAGGCTTCAGTGAGCCAAGATTGTACTACTGTACTCCAACTAGGGTGACAGAGTGAAACCCTGTCTCACACACACACAAAAAAAGGATAAGAAAAGAGAGAGTGATAAAAAAAGAAAGAAAGAAAATGATGCCTTGCCCTTGGCTGGGCATGGCAGCTTACATCTGTAATCCCAGCACTCTGAGAGGCCAAGGCAGGAGGATCACTTGAGGCCAGGAGTTTGAGACCAACCTGGGCCACATAGTGAGACCCTGTCTCTACAGAAAAATTTTAAATTGACCCGATATTCCTAGAGAGTACAGGCTGGTGCATGACTCCCTTTCAGCTTCATTCAGGCTGCTTAGGAGTTTGGCCCCAGGTCCCCGATGCATTGGGGAGGGAGTGTGGCCCCAGTTCTGGTTAGAGATGAACATTTCCTAGGGAAGAAGCATGGTGCCAGAAAAGCTTCCTCTAGATCCCAACACCATTTAGATCATGGATTCAGTAGTAACCTTCCATTTGCAATTGAAACTCAACTCAAAGTGACCTAAGAAAACGAATTTGGAGGCCAGGCGCGGTGGCTCACGCCTGTAATCCCAGCACTTTGGGAGGCCTCGGTGGGTGGCTCACGAAGTCAGAAGTTCAAGACCATCCTGACCAACATGGTGAAACCCCATTTCTACTAAAACTACAAAAATTAGCTGGGCGTGGTTGGGCATGGCGGTCGCATGCCTGTAGTCCCAGCTACTCAGGAGGCTGAGGCAGGAAAATTGCTTGAACCTGGGAGACGGAGGTTGCAGTGAGCTGAGATTGTGCCATTGCACTCCAGCTTGAGCGACAGAGTGAGACTCCGTCTCAAAAACAGAAAACAAAACAAATTTGAGGCCAGGTTCAGTGGCTCATGCCTGTAATCCCAGCAATTTGGGAGGCCGAGGTGAGTGAATCAACTGAGGTCGGGAGTTTGAGACCAGCCTGACCAATATGGAGAAAACCCATCGCCACTAAAAATAAAAAAATTAGCCAGGCACGGTGGCATGCGCCTGTAATCCCAGCTACTGGGGAGGCTGAGGCAGGAGAATCACTTGAACCTGGGAGACAGAGGTTGCCGTGAGCCAAGATCGTACCACTGCACTCCAGCTTGGGCAACAAGAGTGAAACTCCGTCTCAAAAAAAAAAAAGAAAAAAGAAGAAAACAAATTTGGCTAAGGAACTAAAAGTTCCAACTTGTCACAGCGTGGGGCTCAGCTGGATCCAGGCCTTGTTTCCTCCACCCCGACTTGGTTTTCGTCTGTGGGCACCATTCTTGGGTGTCCTTTCCAGCCTGAGGATGGCAGCATGGCAGCCCTTGGCTCAAGTTTCATTTTTCTTTTCTTTTTTTTTTTGAGACAGAGTCTCACTCCATTGCTGAGGCTGGAGTGCAGTGGCACAATCTCAGCTCACTGCAGCCTCTGCCTCTACGTCCGGCTAATTTTTGTAATTTTAGTAGAGGCGGGGTTTCACCATGTTGGCCAGGCTGGTCTCTCGAACTCCTGACCTCAGGTGATCCACCCGCCTCAGCCTCCCCGAGTGCTGGGGTTACAGGAACGAGCCACCGCACCCAGCCAGGTTTCATTTTCTTCCATCTGAAACTCCAGTGCAGATTCTCTGTTCCCGAGATGTCCATCAGTCACAGAAATGAGTCCCATTGGCTCCAGCTGGGTCACATGACTGTCCCTAACCCAATCACAGGACAGCATGTTGATTGTCCAGGTCTGTGACTCCTCCTCACCCCTGAGGCTCAGAGCACTTTTCCTCCATCCAGTTCATGTGGCCTGAAAGTAGGGGAAGGGACAGGTCCCCAGGCAAGATCAGAGTGCTAGATAGACGCTCCTTGGGAGGAGGTAGCCCCTTCAGTCTTGATTCTGTGCAGTACTTAGTGCCAGGAAAAGTTTCTCATCCAGTGCTTGTTAGGAAATGGAACTGGCTTTGCTTAAACTCCGACTCACTGGCCAGCCCCACTCCTATGTGAGAAAGAGCAGAATCTATCTTGTAGGCTTTGATAGCTACAACTTTGAGTTTCAGGCCTGGAGAAACTGCAAGAAGCTTCATGGGCCCAGATAGTCTCTGCATGGGCTGAGGGAGGGGGGAGACCAAGAGACTTCTGTTCTGCATCCTTCAGCCATTTGTTCCCAGGTCGTTAAGAATTAGCCTTTCAGGTCAGGCCCGGTGGCTCACACCTGTAATCCCAGCACTGTGGAAGGCTGAGGCAGGTGGATCACAAGGTCAGGAGTTTGAGACCAGTGTGACCAACATGGTGAAACCCGTCTCTACTAAAAGTACAAAAAAATTAGCCAGGTGTGGTGGCGGGTGCCTGTAATCTCAGCTACTCAGGAGACTGAGGCAGGAAAATTGCTTGAACTCCAGAGGAGGAGGTTGCAGTGAGCCGAGATCACACCACTGCATTCAAGCCTGGACAACAGAGCGAGACCCCATCTCAAAAAAAAAAAAAAAGACTCAGCCTTTCTAGCACCTTCACTTTCACTTCCAATGTGCAGGATTCAGAGCCTCCAGCACCCACGGTCAGATGTAATTCTAAAAATTCCTTCCAGAGCCGAGTTTCTCTAACTGTAATTTTCTACTCTGGGCCTCTTTCTCTAAACAGACAATTAAGTTGGCTTTGCAAATTTTGTATTGGGTGAAATCCAGAGGAAAGTCATCAGAATTAGCCAGCGAATCTTTCCACTAGTTCTTCTGCCCACAACTGAATAGGCTGTGGTGTCTGTCCTTCTTTTCCAGATTGTTCCAGAAAGGACCCTGGGGCCCTGTTTTCAGAACTCTTCCCCACTTAGGTTGGCTTCTGGTTGCTCAGGAAAATGTGGGGCTCTGAGCCTGGCATGGACAGCAGCTGGAATCAGGGAGCCCGAGAGAAAGACAAGAGAGTGAGACCACAACCTCCCAGCCACGGGGTGCGGGTGACCAGTCCCGTGGCAGCCCCACTTGCTGGGGGATAACTGGGAGAGCAATCTGGCACAAAGGGCTTTTGACCAGTGCAGGCCGGACACTGGTCGCCTTTGTCCACCTCTACTGCTGGCTGGAAGCTATACCAGTGTGGCCTGTGAGCCCAGAGGCTGGGAGGAGCCTGGGCAGGGACAGATCTTCCCTGGGCTGGGGCAGGAAATGACAGTTTCCGAGGCGGTTCTGAGCATCCTCCCATCCTTCAGTCCTCCTGCACCCACCTGGTCTGCCGGGTCTCTTCCGCCTTTCCTCCAGGGAGTATCAGCCATGCGGTCGCTCAGGGCGGCTCTTCAGCTCTGCTTCACACTATTATTTATCCCACCCCTCCTCCTGCAGCAATTCATAGCAGCCAAGGAGGGTTCAGGGGCCTTGGCAGCTTAGAGCACTTGAACTAAGGTATCTTCCATCCTGTTGGGGACCCAGAGCTGGGATAATTATCCCCATTTCTCAGATGAGGGAACTGAGGCCCAGAGAAGCCCACTGACCTCATTTAGATCAAACTGTTGGGAAGGCTGTCTTCAGATTTGAACCCATGCCTTTTCTGCTCCCACACCACCCCCCACCGTTTTCCCGCTCTCCTCCGAGTCCCTGGTGGTGGCCCCTTGTCTGCACAGTGCACCGTGAGTCACAGGCATCAGACTTCACATTTCTAGACTGAACCGGACGAGGGAACCAGAAACTCCTGCTGCCAGTCAAAACAGTGTGCCCCGAAGATATTCCAAGAATAGTTTGTGACTGAGCAGCTGCTGGCCAGAGAGGCCAGGCTGGCACTGCCCAGGAAGGTCACGAGGGAGTGCTGGAGTGACTTCAGCCTCGTCCCCAGCGAACACCAGGCACCAGTGCCCCCCTTTGTGTGGTCCCTGTCTCTCAGTCATGGTCCCATCGACGCACACACAGCTGCCTTTTGCAGGGCAGGGGCCAGGGGCTAATTGGGACATAAGAAGACAGGTGGAAGTAGAGGGGACCGGAGAAGCAAGGGATGAGAACTGGCCTCGAGGACCGGAAAGGTTGGCTCTGGAGTGGGTGGCCACCCAGGTGTCCAAGGGTAGCAATGACAGTGCATTCTATCCCTGTCCTCCCACCCACCACCCCCCTCGCTCCAGCCCAGGAATAGCTTCTTCACAGCCGCCCATTACACTGCCTGAAATGCCACTGGTAGAACTTCATTTGGTTTGAGTCTTCCAGAAATATTTGGCGGGGAGTGGGGAGTTAAAACCAGCTACAGGGTATTCAAGACAAACTTCGGGGCAAAACAAGTCAATGTTTTTATGGAAATTGCTGTACCTCTAGAGGAGGTGGCTTCTGCAGGGCAGCCCCTGGAATAGTAAGGGAAGGGGCTGCCCACTCAGTGAGCCCAGCAAGACACAGACAGGGTCGGGCACGGTGGCTCATGCCTGTAATCCCAACACTTTGGGAGGCCGAGGTGGGGGGATTGCTTGAGGCCAGGAGTTTGAGATGAGCCTGGGCAACATAGCAAGACCCCATCTCTACAAAAAAAATTTTTTTAATTGGCTGGGCGCGGTGGCACATGCTTGTAGTCCCAGCTACTAAGGAAGCTGAAGCAGGAAGATCACTTGAGCCCAGGAGGTCGAGGCTGCAGTGAGCCCAGACTGCGCCACTGCACTCCAGCTGAGCAACAAAGCAAGACCTGTCTCTGAAAAAAAAAAAAAGACACACAGATGGAGTAACTCCGTCTGAACACTCCAGGTGTCCCAGGCCCCTAAGCATCGGTCACCCCGTGACAAGGCCCTAAACAAAGTCCAGCATTCCCGGTGGTAAACATCTCTGTATTTGAGGCCACTTCCCACACAATGACCGTATCTTTGTGGGCACCCTCTTTGGGTGTCGTGGCAAAGGTGGTTATAAAATGGTGTGGTTTGGAGCCCCTGGAAAGCTAACTGTGCCCAGTAGCCTGGCCTCTGGGGCCCATTCACTTAGCAGAAGGCATCTCATCTTCTCCATGTCATCCTGAGAAACTATCCAGGAGGTTCTGCAAAGACACCAACTCCTGGCCAGGCGTGGTGGCTCACCCCAGCGCTTTGGGAGGCCAAGGCGGGTGGATGACTTGATGCCAGGAGTTCAACACCAGCCTGGCCAACACAGGGAAACCCCATCTCTACTAAAAATACAAAAATTAGCCCAGCAGGGTGGCACACGCCTGTAGTCCCAGCCACTCGGGAGGCTGAGGCAGCCGAATCACTTGAACCCAGG
>NW_022312013.1:0-4971 GCF_002776525.5 Piliocolobus tephrosceles | reverse complement strand
CCAGCACTTTGGGAGGCTGAGGCAGGTGGATTACCTGAGGTCAGGAGTTCAAGAACAGCCTGACCAACATGGAGAAAAACCAACCTGGGCAAGATAGGGAAGCCCTGTCTCTACAAAATTAATGAAATATCCCCCTCATATTTATCAAATCACAGGGCTTACACACTGTGATATTAATGAAAAAATTAACCAGGCATGCTGGTACACACCTGTTGTCCCAGCTACTCAGGAGGCTGAGGTAGGAGGATCCCTGGAGCCCAGGAACTCAAGGCTGCAATGAGCTGTGATTGTACCACTGCACTCTGGCGTGGGCAACAAAGTGAGACCCTGTCTCAAAAAAACACAATAAAACTAGAATTCCAGACCAGCCCTTCTCATCCACTCTGTCTGCCATTTTTCCCCTTAACCATTGTCACAGTCTTATCGTATCTCACATTGCACATACCTCACTTCCGAATCTTGTTCTCTGCCTGTCTTCCACCTATTATATTAGCAGCTCAACTCCATGAGGGCAGGGATTTGTGTCTGCCTTGTTCACTGCCTGCCATTCAGTAGGTGCTCAATGAATGTTTGTTGAATGAGTGAGTGACCTCCTGCCTGCCAAGCCCTGTCTAAGGCCACCCCTAAAGCCCCACCCCTCCAGGCTCTCTCATCCCTCCGATACCAGCCAGCCACCCTCAGTGCACACAGCAGCAAACCTTAGGTGTCGGTAGCACTCCCACCTGGATCAGAGACAAGTGTTCCGCCCGCCCCATAGGCAGAAGCGGGGCCCGCCCTGGGAGTCTTCTGCTGAGGCTTCACTGATCTTGTTTTTCCTGCTTCCGTAAAACTGAATCCCCCAGAGCATCTGGTCTCCCAACCAGCAGACTGTGGCAAGGTGCAGACACCACTCAGAATTTCCTTCCCCACCTCAGGTCCCACGTTGGCCCTCTGAGGCTGCTCTGCTCACAAAGTGTGAATGCAGCCCCTTATGGTGCAGACCAGATGGGGCGGAAGGGGAGAGCAAGGGAAGGAAGAAAGGGGAGAGGCGGGAGCTGTGGCCAATAAACCAGGTCCTGGCTGGGCGCGGTGGCTCACACCTGTAATCCCACCACTTTGGGAGGCCAAGGCGGGAAGATCACCTGAGGTCAGGAGTTCGAGACCAGTCTGCCTAACATGGTGAAATCCCATCTCTACTAAAAATACCAAAATTAGCCAGGAGTGGTGGTGGGCACCTGTAATCCCAGCTACTCAGGGGGCTGAGGCAGGAGAATTGCTTGAACCCAGGAGGCCGAGACTGCAATGAGCTGAGATCTCACCACTGCACTACAGCCTGGGTGACAGACAGAGCAAGACTCCGTCTAAAAAAAAAAAAAACCATGTCCCCTGGGAGTGGTGGGCAAGGGACACAGGAAGGTCTCCTTGGTGGGTGGTTGATAAAGAAAACAACAGGAAGGATACGGATCATGGGTGATGGAGGCCCCCACATGATGCCTAAAATCACCCTCACCCTAGTATTGATACACAGGACATAGAAAGAAATTATTTAGGCAGATAGTGAGGGTAAGAGAGTCCTTGGCAGAGCTTCCCTTTCAATAAAAAGCAGCCCAGGCGCGGTGGCTCACGCCTGTAATCCCAGCACTTTGGGAGGCTGAAGCGGGCAGATCTTCTAAGGTCAAAAGTTCAAGACCAGCTTGACCAACACAGCAAAACCCCGTCTCTACTAAAAAAAAAATAATAATAGTAATAATAATAATAATAATAATAATAATAATAATACAAAAAATTGAGCTAGGCGTGGTAGCGGGCTGAGGCAGGAAAATCACTTGAACTCGGGAGGCGGAGTCTGCAGCAAGCCAAGATTGCACCATTGCACTCCAGCCTGGGCAACAAGAGCAAAACTCCAGCTCCAAAAAAAGGGGAAAAAAAAGCCCAAGAATTTTTTTTCTTTTTAACAAAGAGCATCCTGAGAAATCGAGCTGCAAGCATAGGTAAGCAGGCTGGAAACTTGCACAAGAGAATGCCAGCAGCTGTGCCAATAGAAAAGGGCTACCTGAGGGCCAGTCGTGCTCAACATGGAGACTCCATCTTCCCTTTTATTATCACGTGTACAGTAAAAACAAAAAACAGACAAACAAAAAAACGGGCAAAAGGGTGCAGGCCAGGCAGAGAACCTACCTGCATAATGAAAGATTAGGGTGAGGGGACTACCAGAAATTTGTGCCCTATGCAAATGGCACACCTAGTCCTAACCAGTTTTTGTGCCCTATACAAATAGCACACCTGGTCCAACCAATCTTTCAAGCCCTATGTAAATCAGACACTGCCTGCTCACCAGGCATCTATACAACCGGCAACCTGTTCGGGACCTCTCTCTCCGCAGCAGAGACAGATATTCTTTCACCTATTAAACTTCCACTCTTGGCCAGGTGCGGTGGCTCACGCCTGTAATCCCAACACTTTGGGAAGCCAAGGCGGGTGGGTCATTTGAGATCAGGAGTTCAAGACCAGCCTGGCTAACATGGTGAAACCTATCATCTCTACTAAAACTACAAAAAATGAGGCCAGGCACACTGGCTCACATCTGTAATCCCAGCACTTTGGGAGGCCGAGGCGGGCAGATCACGACGTCAGGAGATCGAGACCATCCTGGCTAACACAGTGAAACTCCATCTCTACTGAAAATACAAAAAAATTAGCTGGGCGTGGTGTTGGGCGCCTGTAGTCCCAGCTACTTGGGAGGCTGAGGCAGGAGAATGGCGTGAACCCGGGAGGCGGAGCTTGCAGTGAGCCAAGATGGTGCCACTGCACTCCAGCCTGGGCAACAGAGTGAGACTCCATTTCAAAAAAACATAATAATAACACAAAAAATTAGCCAGGTGTGGTGGCACGCACCTGTAATCTCAACTACTCAGGAGGCTGAGGCACGAGAATCACTTGAACCCAGGAGGCAGAGGTTGCAGTGATCTGAGATCCTGCCATTACACTCCAGCCTGGGCAGCAGAGCAAGACTCTATCTAAAAAAATAAGCAAATAGGCCAGGAGGGTGACTCATGCCTCTAATCCCAGCTACTTGGGAGGCTGAGACAGGAGAATCACTTGTACCCAGGAGGTGGAGGTTGCAGTGAACCAAGATTGTGTCACCGCACTCCAGCCTGGGTGACAGAGCAAGACTCCATCTCAAAAAAATAAATAAATAAATACAAACTTCCACTCTTAACCTCACTCCTTGTGTGTCCACATCCTTGATTTTCCTCCACTGTAAGACAATGAATCTCAGTTATCACCCCAGACAATGGCCCTTTTAATATCATTCTCCCCACTTCCCCAGTGCTCAGAAAGGCTAAGCCAGGCTGAACCATTTGAGCCCCAGAAGCTTAGAATGGAATGAGCCACATATCTTGGTGCCCACCCCCAGTCATGTCTGGCTTGAATCCTTTCAGCCTCTGGTGAAATGACTGGTCACAGTAGCCTCCTTTGTTTGGCTTTCTAGCGCTAGACTGTGACCTGGATGAAAGTAACAATAGTGAGCATGTATTGAGTGCCTACTGGATGCCAGGCACTAAGCACTTTTGAAGCAACCATCTTATTCTTCCACCTTCTCTATTTATTCGTGTGTTTATTCAACAAATTATTTATTTTATTGTATTGTTTTGTATGTATTTTCATAGACAGGGTCTTGCTCTGTTGCCCAGGCTGGAGTGCAGTGGCATGATCATTGCTCACTGCAGCCTCAACCTCCTGGGCTCAGGCGATCCTCCCACTTCAGCCTCCCAAGTAACTGGGACTACAGGTGCATGCCACCAGCCCAGCTAATTTTTTTATTTTTTGTAGAGACAGAGGTCTCCCTATATTGCCTAGGCTGGTCTCAAAGTCCTGTTCTCAAGTGATCCTTCTGCCTCCACCTCCCAAAGCCGTGCAATTACAGTTGTGAGCCACTGCACCCAGCCTATTCAACAAATATTTACTAAGCATCTGCTGCATGCCGGTTCTGTTCTAGGTGCAGTAATATGACAGTGAACAAGACAGACAAAATTCCCTGCTTCACAGAGCTGAGTTGAGAGGAGAGATCAATAATAAACAAAATAAATAAGGCAAATGGATCACAGTTTAAATGGTGCTAAGTGCTAAGAAGGAAAATAAAGTCCCAGCATGATGGCTCACGCCTGTAATCCCAGCACTTTGGGAGGCCAAGGCGGGTGGTTTGCTTGAGCCCAAGAGGTTGAGATCAGCCTGGGCAATATGGCGAAACCACATCTCTACAAGAATACAAATATTAGCTGGGCGTAGTGGTGCGCACCTGGAATCCCAGCTACTTGGGAGGCTGAGGCAGGAGGGTCGCTTGAGCCCAGGAGGCAGAGGCTGCAGTGAGCTGAGATCATGACACTGCACTCCAGCCTGGGTAATAGAGCAAGACCCTGTCTTGAAAAAATAAAAAAATAAAGCCAGGAAAGGGGTGGAATCCAACAAAAGGGGCGCCCTCACTGGCTGGAAACATTATGAGATAGGTATCAGAAACCTCATTTTACAGATGAGTAAACTCAATCTCCGAGAAATGAAGTCACTTCTGGAGGTCACACAGGGAAATGAGCTAGTACTGCAATTTGCCTCTCTGGACTCCCTTTGAGGTCTGACCTCTGGGTGAGCAGCTGAAGCACAGAGAGAGGGAGATTAAGGAGACATACCCAGAACAAGGCAGGGGTACCAGGTGCAGTTGTGTAGGTTGTATACTGCACAACTCCAGAAGTACCATTCATAGAAATCACAATGTGAATGCTTGCCCCCTTGAGTCCGGAAGGGCACAAGAATCACAAATTAATATGGTGGCCTGGAGATAGGAACAGGTCACACAGGGAACCCTGGAGAGAAAGTTTCAGTGGGACGTGGTTCATGCCTGTAATCCCTGCACTTTGGAAGGCCAAAGCAGGTGGATCACCTGAGGTTAGGAGTTCAAGACCAGTCTGGCCAACATAATGAAACTCCGTCTCTACT
>NW_022312012.1:0-5421 GCF_002776525.5 Piliocolobus tephrosceles | reverse complement strand
AGCCAAACTGGCACTTAAAACAAATTTACTCTCAGGATAGCTAACCCATTCCCATGATAACCCATTAATCCACAAACCAGTTAATCTATGAATGAATTACTTCATTCATGAGGAAACAGCCCTCATGTCCCAATCACTTCTTAAAGGCCCCACTTCTTCATACAGTTACATGGGGAAAGAAGTTTCAACATGAGTTCAGAGGACACAAATATTGAAACCATAGCACTCATTACTTAAGAATCTGCACTATCTTTTGAGGGATAGGATATGAGTGGTTATTTCCTTATCCCTCACTAAATTGTCAGCTAATTTAAGACTGCAGCATAAAATGGAAAGTTCACACAATTAATCTAATCTTTACATTGATCTCTTACTCAAAGAAATAATTTTACTAGACCTGTGTGGTCTGAAGCTTATTTAATCCTGTTACTTTCTATTTATAATTAATAACTGTGACTTTCTGAACCCTGAAGAGACCCAGATATATAGACTCTTTATTTAACATTTTTTTAAATTCATTTTCTAATGAGATACAATTCACATACCATACAATTCACCTTTTTAAGGTGTACATTTCAGTGATTTTTAGTATTTTCACAAAGTTGTACAAAACCTTTCATGATTTTCACAGCCTCCAAAAACACCCCTATGTCCTATTATAGTCACTTTCCATGTCTCCTTTCCCCAGCTCCTGACGATCACTGATATATCTTTTTCTATTAATTTGTCTATTCTGTATATTTAATATAAATGGAATCATATAATAATTGGCCTCTTTCATTTAGCTTAATGCTTTCAAGATTGATCCATGCTTGAGTATACATCAAGATTTCAATACTAACATTCTTCTTATGACTAAGAAAGTATATGTGTATGTATGTATATACAGTGTATGTATATACCACATTTTTAAATTTCATACATCATTTGGTAGATATTTGGGTTTCTGTCTGAATAGTGCTTCAGTGAACATTTGTTTGTGGTTTTTGTGTGTATATGTTTACAAATGTCCTGGCTATGTACCTAACTGGGGAGCTACTTGGTCATAGGGCAACTCTATGTTTAACTTTTTAGGAACTTCAAAACTGTTTTCCAGAGTGACTGCCCTAATTTACATTACCAGTAGCAATGTATGAGGGTTACAATCTTTCCATATCTGGTCAACATTTGTTATTTTCCATGTTTCTTTTATTGTAGCCATCCTAGTTAGTAGGTGTTAAGTATCTTACTGTGGTTTTAATTTACATTTCCCTAGTGACTAAATATATTAAGCATCTTTGTATACGATTACTGGTCATTTATATATCTTTAGAGAAATGTCTAATGAAAATCTTTGCCCATTTTTATTTTATTTTATTTTTTTGGTTGGCACCTTGCTTTTTTATTGATACTAAGTTTTACATGCATATTGGGTACATGTGATATTTTGACACATGCATACAATGTATAATGATTAATTCAGGGTACTTAGGACATCCATCAGCTCAAACATTTATAATTGCTTTGAGAACCGGTCAAATCTTCTAGCTATTTGGAAAAATAAAATAAATTATTAACTATAGTCACCCTACTGTGCTATCAAATAGTAGAATTCATTCCTTCTAGCTAACTCTATATTTCTATCATTAATCAACCTTTCTTTATCCCTCCCCCACAACTCCCAGTCTTTAGTAACCATCATTCTACTCTCTGCCTCCATGCAATAACTTGTTTAGCCCCCACATATGATCAAGAACATGTGATATTTTTCTTTCTATGCATGACCTATTTAACATAAAAACCTCTAGTTCCACTCACGTTGCTGCAAATCACAGGATTGTATTCCTCTTTAATGGCTGAATAGTATCCCATTGTGTATATATATGCCACATTTTCTATATCTGTTGATCTTGATTTTTTTTTTTTAGATGGAGTCTTGCTCTGTTGCCCCGGCTGGAGTGCAGTGGTGCTATCTCGGCTCACTGCAAGCTCTGCCTCCCGGGTTCCCGCCATTCTCCGGCCTCAGCCTCTTGAGTAGCTGGGACTACAGGCGCCGGCCACCACGCGTGGCTATTTTTTTTGTATTTTTAGTAGAGACAGGGTTTCACCCTGTTAGCCAGGATGGTATCAATCTCCTGACCTTGTGATCCGCCCGCCTCGGCCTCCCAAAGTGCTGAGATTACGGGCGTGAGCCACCACGCCCGGCCTCAGTTGATTTTGTATCTTGGCTATTATGAGCAGTGTTGTAGTTATAAACATGGTGGACCAGGTATCCCTTTGGTGTACTGATTGCCTTTCCTTTGAATAAATACCCTGTAATGGGATTGCTAGATTATATAGCCATTTTAGTTTTAGTTTTTGCAAAGTCTCCACACTCTTTCAAAAATTTCTACTAATAGCGTTCCTTTTTAATAACAGCCTTTCTAACTGGGGCGAGATACTATCCCATTGTGGTTTTGATTTCCAGTTCTCTGATGATTATGATGCTGAGTATTTTTCATATACCTGTTCGTGTTTTGTATTTCTTCTTCTGAAAAAAGCCTATGTAGCTCATTTGCCCATTTTTGAAATTAGATTATTTAGTTCTTTTTTTTTTCTTTTCTGTTGAGTTGTTTTGAGTTCCTTGTATATTCTGGATATAAGTTGTCTCTTCATTCTGCTGATTATTTCCTTTGCTGTGCAGAAGCTTTTTAGTTTAATGTAATTTTGTGGGTCTATGTTTTGTTTTTGTTGCCTGTGCTTTTGAAGACTTAGCTTTAAATTCTACCTAATTTTCTGAAGCACTTCTCCTTGTTTTTTTTTTTTTTTTTTTTTTTTGCAATAGTTTTATAGTTTCAGGTCTTACATTTAAGTTTCTAATGAATTTTGAGTTGATTTTTATATATGGTGAAAGATTGGATTCTAGTGTCACTCTTCTGCATATGAATATTACATTTTCTCAGAACTACTTATTTCAGAAAATGTTATTTTTCTCAACATATGTTCTTGGTGCCTTTGTCAAATATTAGTTGACTGGATATACGACTAAAATACCTAGATTTGTTTCTGGATTTTCTATTTTGCTCTATTAGTCTATGTATCTGTTTTTATGCCAATACTATGCTGTTTTGGTTACTGTGGTAGTATGTTTTAAAGTCAGATAGTGTGATGCCTTAAACTTTGTTCTTTTTTCTTAGTATTGCTTTGGCTATTTGGGCTGTTTTGTGTTTTCATACTAACTTCACGATTTTTTTTTTCTATTTATATGAAGAATGTCATTGGTATTTTATAGAGATTGCATTGAATCTATATGTTTCTTTGGGTAGTATGACTATTTTAACAATATTAGTTATTCCAGTCCATAAGCAAGAGTCATCTTTCCATTTGTTTATTGTTTTCTTCAATTTCTTTACCCACTGTTTTATAGTTTTTGTCCGTTTGTTTGTTTCAAGATGGAGTCTTGCTCTGTCATCCAGGCTAGAATGCAGTGGTTGATCTCACCTCACTGCAGCCTTCGCCTCCTGGGTTTATACTCCTGCCTCAGGCTCCTGAGTAGCTGGGACTACAGTCACGTGCCACTATGCCCAGCTAATTTGTGTATTTTTAGTAGAGATGGGGCTTCACCATGTTGGCCAGGCTGGTCTCAAACTCCTGAGTAGTCTGCCCACCTGGGCCTCCCAAAGTACTGGGATTATAGGAATGAGCCACCACACCTAGCCTTATACTTTTCATTATAGATGTATTTTACCCTTTTGATTAAATGTATTAATAGGTATTTTACTTTTTTGTTTGCAGCTTTTGTGAATAACATAAGATTTCTTGATTTCTTTTTTAGCTAGTATTTTTTTTTTGATGTATAGGAATGCTATTAATTTTAAAGTTGATTTTGTATCATGTAACTTTACTGAATTTATCAGTTATATATATATATATATATATTTTGTGGAGACTTTAGCCTTCTCTAACTATAAAATAATGTCTTTGGCAAAGATGGACAATTTGACTTCCTTTTTCCCAATTTGGATGCCTTCTATTTCCTTCTCTTGCCATATTGGTCTGGCTAGGACTTTTGCTCTAATATTAAATAAATGTAGTGAAAGTGAACATCTTTGTTTTGTTCCAATTCAGGAAAAGCTTTTTGCACTTCCACATTCAGCATGATGTTAGCTGTGGGTTTCATATATGGCTTTTATTATTTTGAGATATGTTCCTTTTATGTCTAACAGAATAATGTTAACCCTGCTGAACAATTTAGGAAAATTTCCACTATCATTAATTTTTTAGAATAGTTTGAGATTTGGTATTAAGTCTCCTTTAGAAGTTTAGTAGATTCATCAGTAAAGCCATTTGGTCCTGGGTTTTGCTTTTTAGGGAGAATTTATTACTGATCTAATCTTAGTTTTCATTATTAGTCTGTTCAACTTTTCTCCTTCTTTGTTCAATCTTGGTGGATTGTATGTGTCCAGGAATTTATCCCTTTCCTTTAATTTTTAAAAATTGGTTAGCTTATACTTGTTTATTAGAGTCTCTAATCCTCCTTTGTATTTCTGTGGGTTAAGTTGCAATGTCATCTTTTTCTTTTCTGATTTTGAGTCTTCTCTCTTTTTCTTCATTAGTCTAGCTAATGGTTTATCGATGTTTTTAGTTTTTCATTTTTATTTTCTTTTATTTTTTAAGTTCTGGGGTACATGTACAGGATGTACAAGTTTGTTGCATAGGTAAATATACGCCATGGTGGTTTGCTATACCTATCAACCTATCACCTCGGTATTAAGACCTGCATGCATTAGCTCTTTTTCCTAATGCCCTAAAAGCCAACTTTTCATTTTGTTCATTCTCTGTATTTTTGTTTCTAATTTCTTTAGTTCTGCTCTAATCTTTGTTATTTATTTTCTACTATTAATTTTGGGTTTGGTTTGCTTTTGCTTTTCTAGTTCCTTATGGAGCATTAATAGGTAATTGAAAATCTTTCAACTTTTTAGGTGTAGTTCATTGCTATAATAGTTTTTCTATTAGCACTGCTTTTGCTGTATCCCATAAATTTGGTATGCTGCATTTTCATTTTCGTTTGTTTTAAGGATATTTTTATTTTCATATTTTTTCATTAATTTGATGGTTATTCAGGAGCACTTTTTTATTTATTTGTACAGCCTCCAATTTTTTATTGTAATTTATTTCTAGTTTTATTTCATTGTGATATAAGGAAATACTTAAATCTATTTTTAAAAATTTGTTGAGAATTGTATTGTGGACTAACTTTTGGTCTGAAACATCCAGGAGAATGTTCCGTGTGCTGATGAGAAGAAGGAATATTCTTCAGCTGTTGCATAAAATGTTCTCTTAATGTTTGTTTAGTCCCTTTGGTCTATTGTGCAGATTTAGTCCTATGTTTCTTTGTTGATTTTCTGTAGAGATGCTCTGTCTAGTGCTGAAAGTCGGGTATTGAATTTCCCAGGTATTATT
>NW_022312011.1:0-6484 GCF_002776525.5 Piliocolobus tephrosceles | reverse complement strand
ATCCGGACAGACGAAAGGAAGTTATACCGCATAACACACACGTCAGTGTTCAATAGCAGAAAGGAGGTCCGGGTAAGTTCATACTTGTTTATATAGAATGATTTCTCCAAAATGTGTAAATGAAAATTTTATTACCTGAAATCTAGTATTTTTAATATAAAATATACAATGTGACCAATCCTTCTGAATCTACATATGTAATTATTTCAGTGAAAATATATACCTTAAATTGTTAACAATAGTCATCATTCCTGTAGCAGTAGTTAGTGGATATGGGTAGAAAATTGAGAGGGATTTTATTCATCTGGATTTGGAAGTTGACAATGAGCGTGCATTTATGTATCAAATTTATTTAACAAATTTAAATGTTTTACATCAATAAAATTACTAAAATTCTATAGAGCAGTTGGGCAAGGGGCAGGAGCAAAATTTATATTATGATAAATAATAATGTATCTTCTAATATATACAATATAGAGAATCAGAATGAGAAAATGATGGAAGCCTGCTTATTAGTTAATTATTGAATTATGAATTGAATTTAATTATGAATTAAATTATGAATAATGAGTTATAAATTGACTAACAAGAAGTAGGTAATGAGGGTGGCTGCCACCAGTCTAATTATGAGGTTTGAAAAGTTTTACAGTGGAAAACAGGTACATACATACTTTCAGTAAGTAATGGTGTTTAATTGTATTTAATTTCTCCTATTTTTTTAGGTGACTGTGAATTTTTTAGGAAATAAACGTTATTTGGACCTAAGTGTTTGCTAAACAGGATTTATTTCTTTTGGCTTAGGGGTACTATGAAAAAAATCACTGAGATACTAAGGGCACGGTGAACACGAAGGTTGAAAACCTCAGATCTAAAGTATTAAAATCATTCTCGGGCAAATCACAAAAGTTCTACGTACATATTTCTAAAGATATAAGCATGTTAACTTTAAACTTATTCTACCTCTAGATTATCAAATGGCACTTCACTCTTTTACTAATTTTTTCTTTTTAATTTTTTCGGGCAGGCAATTCATTTACACGGACTCCTCTTTTATGTAATTTGTATCTAGATGAAATATTTTGGGACTTATCATTGAGTGTAAATAGAAAGAGCTAATGAGAACCAATGCCTTTCTCCCGCCATCCACTCAGTTTATTTCCCTAACGTTTGCTAATCACTTGTGATTCATTTGCAAAGAAAATACACTAATATGCATAGTCTAGCAGAAAGCAGGTGTTAAGCATTGTACTGTGAAATTATACTAGTCGATACCATGCACAGGAACATGAACAGAAATATAAAAAGAGGAAATTGCATTAGGTTGTAAGATAGTACTCAAAACTAGGAATCAGAACATGATCTGTGCCCCATCTAGCTACATGATCATGGGCAATCATTGACTGTTCTGAGCCTCAGTTTTGTTTTCACAGAGAAATGAATCAATCTAACAGTAACCCACCAGTTTCTTGAGGAACTTAAGGACCAGGATAAAATAATACGTAGTTGCAGTTACTACATAATCTATTAGGTCAAATTAGACATACAGTTACTTAGATATATGTATAGCTACTTATTTTAGAAACGCTTGAGGATTCCAGAAAATTTTGAAACTCCTTAATTTGGCACACTTGGCCTGGCCTAGCATTTTGTCAATTAGCCATGACTTATTTTTGCAATTCTGACTTCTACCACAAACCGTACCAGATTATTCCTAATTTAAATTACAATGTTATGTAGTTTCACTTTTCCATGCTTTGACTTTAATAAGTGATTTTAAATATATTAATGATGAAGAATATCTATACAAAATCTGATAATGAGTGATGGAATGTATTAGAAATGTGAGGGAATCAAAATCTGCTATAGGAATTCAGAAAATGTGAAGATTAATTTCTATGAGAAATGAGTTTTAAAAAATGATATCTGAACTACACCGCAGAGATGGGTAAAAGCTACAGCAGCAGAGACTATATGAGGGCTTTAAAACTAGAGGAATACCCTACGTGTGGAATAACTCAGGCATATGCCTGCTTTCAAGACTTTATTAAATTTTTTCTTGCTAACTATGCCTTTTCTAATCTAGCTTCTAATCTATTCAATTCCCAACTATGAACATTTGCTAGACATAAATGAGGTAGTCTTCAGCTCACAGGAATTCTTCTGTTCTGGGAATTTTCCCATGGTAGCCAAGTTTCTCCTCCCTGATATCATTCTCCTTATCCTATGACCCTGGCTGATTGTTGCTGTTATTACCAATGAGTGTTGGTAGCAACAATTGCAGCTGCTGGAAACATTTTATTTACCAGATTCAACCTTTGCCCTTCTCCAGTCTGCCAATAAGATGGTCAAGGAGGAATCATAGTAGTTTAGTCAGAAGAAATGACTGATATTGAAGGGTATTTTATCCCCCGAGATGGACTCTTGCTCTGTAGCCCAGCCTAGTGTTCAGTGGTGTGATCTCGACAACCTCAGCCTCCTGAGTAGCTGGCATTACAGGCACCCGCCACCATGCCCAGCTAATTTTTGTATTTTTAGTAGAGACATGGTTTCACTTTGTTGGCCGGGCTGGTCTTGAACTTGACTTCAACTTACCTGCCCACCTTGGCCTCCCAGTGTGCTGGGATTAAAGATGTGAGCCACCACACCCCGTACTGGAGTTTTTATCTACTTGACTCCCTTACTGTATGGTATCTCTTAAACTTTGCTCCCCTAGGGGGAAAAAAAAACAGCTCTTGTCAAGAGCAAATTCACTATAAAATTTTCTCTTCTTGGAATCTTTGCTTCCTTTCATCCCTTTAAGTAGATGGGTGGTAATAGCTCCGTTCTTATTACTGGTAAAGTTTTTGTATTTTTCCTTATGGTACCATTCAATTACTTATGTTAAAAGAAAATTAAACGACTCAGTTTCAGTGTTCACATGTACAGAGGTTAGGAGTTTTTACTCTTCTTTTTGCAAGAAGAAAACAGCATTCAAAGAATTGAAAATGTGTGACTTTTCTTGGACAAGGGAACTGAGGTTTTAGAGCAACTCAAAATGTGGAGACAGGTGAATCCAGAGTCATTGCCAACACCTGCTTACCTGAAACGGGAGTCAATGGAGTCAAAAACTGGTGGGACAACTTACATGGTCATGTTGATCAATTGTTGGAGGCTGAGCATGGACTAATGAGAAACTATAGGAGCTGCAGTCTTACTGCTCTTCACACTTTTTTGAGCCCCACTATGAGCCCCACTGAGTTCTCCTGGTGAGGATCTGAGAAACCTACCCTCTTGCCTCTGGCAGGGGAAAGGGAAGAGCAATTTTATTTTATTGTTTAATGCCTAGAGCATTTTCCATAACAAACACCTTCTGAGAAAAAGGCTTTATTAGAGATTTTCCCAAATAGGGAAAGTCATTTCTTCCCATGCCAGCCTCCTACTGCTTTTCTATCTCATCAAATGAGGGCAAGGGGGAAGGTGGTGTGTTTTCTTTCTTTCTTTCTTTCTTTTTTTTTTTTTTTTGCAGGGGATGTGAAGGAGGACTATACCACTGGTGAAGATTGCATTCCTAAAATCCAGGCCCACAGAAAGACTGAGATTTAATAATGAGATTATAGAATGCTTCACCCCCTCACCCATACACATATTACCTTCACATCATTAGGGTCTAGTGTAAAAATAGTGAATTACAGTTAAATGTGCTGCAAGACATAGACTAGGAAATTTTTCTGCAGTGAGCAGGTCTATGCAAACCTACCCGTAAAGGCCTAGGACGCTGAGGGGAAGAATAAAGAGGCTGACAAATCCAGTTGCACAGAAAGAAACATTCGTTAATTGTAGGGACTTACAAACAGAAGCCATGTCTTGAGCAGCCAAGGGACAAGATGGTGAATCCCTGTCCGCAGACATAGGGTTTATATACCATATGGAAACTGCCTAAGGGCAGGATTTATGGTCAGTAAATGTTTACAATAACATCAAAGTTGTTTTGACCTAAGGGCAGAATTTCCGGGTGTGTGAAAGTAGAAATCTTAGATGCATTCCCAGAACTGGTGTTAATCAGAAGTCAGCATGATGGATGTGCGTCCGAGAGGAAGTTGCTTCAGCCTCCACAAAGGTGAAGTTCTTAGGGAGGCCAAAGTGAGTGGCCAAGATTAAAATAATAATAAAAAAAATCAGAAGAGTTTGAGGCTCTGGCAACTAAAGCTACATAAACTATTAAACATAGCCCAACTCCTAGCCAGATTAGCATAAATAATCATACAAAATGTTTACTTACCACAGTTCTTACTATCATGTACATTATGTTTGACTTGCAGCAACAAAAAATTACATAGCCTGTTAAACGATGGGGAAAAAAAATTAAAAGCAAAACTAAATGATGCTATGAAGAGATAAATTCCTCACAAGAATTAAACTCACATACAAGTTTTCAAATTGTCAGGAAGGGAATTTAACTATAATGATTTAATTATCTACCTCACACTTTCTGGCTCTACTAGCTCAGTTTAACTTTCCTGGCAAGTCTACAGTAGGTGATCACAGCAGAGGAGTGCGTTACAGCATTTGATCTCAATGATGGTTAAATGATCAATTAATAATGCCTTCTATGAATAAGACAAGGCAAGACAAAGACTTATGGAATGTAACACTTTAATTTCTGTTCTAGATCCTTCATTTTAAAACACCAAATGACTGCTTAATAAATGGCTTTCAACCTCAGTTTTATTTCTAAGCTTATGGATACCTTGATTTCTTTATCCATACACTCTGGGGATGTCTATACCACAGGCTCCTGAAGATTGCTCTAAGACCTCTGTCCTATGCTTAGCCTCTGCTCCAGAGAAAGAAAAATAAATACTTCCTGAAGCTGTGTTTCACTCTTAACACTTCTGACTTCCTCTTGTCCAGTATCTAGTCCTAGCCTTTCACCTAGGAGGATGCAAACCCCATGAGAAGCAAGTTAGATTTGAGTAATAGAGAAACCTTTATAGCAGTTTAGAGGAAGTGTACAATTTTTCCTAGAGGCAACGTAGAATAAAAAAATGCTTCTGCACAATGACATCCTATGTCTTTCTTGTATTTCTTAATGGAAAATATCATCCAACCTATATCAAATATAAAATATCTGACCATTGGAATATTTAGCAAAATTTTAACAATATTTTTATTCTATTTTAGATTATTTGAATATAAGCAGGTCTCCTAGGTAACCCAATCCATTGCTGATGGAAGCTAAGCAGGAGTGATTTCGGCAGTGGCTATCTGAGACAAAAGTAATTATAGTAAATGCACTATGCAATACAAATGAGATAGAGCTATTGAAATTACTCCAAACATCTTTACAAAGAAAATACCTGAAGAGTTTCTTTTTTCTTTTCTTTTCTTTATTGCTTTGTGTTTTACCCTCTCAAAACTGCTTTTATAATGACATTATTTTCTGGGCAGGAGAAGCATTAGTGTATATATAGGAGGTAGCTTGTGCTAAAAATTGAAACTTTCAAATGATAAAAAAAAAAAGACCAACTGAAACTTCAAAAACAGAACTTTTAAAGCTGTATTTATTGCTTAAACCCCAAAGTGAGATGTTATTTTTTTTATTTTGATTTAAGGCCAATGAGATTGAATCCTTTAATTTCCCATTTCAGCATCAAATGTGACATTGTGCATACAATGTAGTCTAATTAAAAACAGTTACATTTGTTTTACAGGAAAACTTTCCAGAGAATAACTTTATAGGTTATTGTGATTAGCATTTACTTCAAATGTAAAATTAAATTATATAGATTTTATTGTTTTTCTATTGGAAGAATAGATAACGACATCAACTACTCAACTACTTTTATGTAGCTACTGCTAAATTTTCAATAAACACAATAGCTGAAAATGTGAAATTGTTCAACTTTAATATTTATTTTTCTAATTCTAGTACTTTTACGTATTAGTTGCAACAATATTAAGGCATACCACCCTGTTTCATGCAGTTATATACAATAGAAAGGAGAAATGGAAAAGTCCATGCCATAGTACATCCTTTTTTAGGGCTCATCTTGTTTTTAGTTCTGTGAAATTGCAAAAGATACTTATTTTCTTAAGTCTAAGTCTTATCTTATGTGAAATGGGTGGAAAGAACCTACCTCTAAATTTATTTCCAGAGCAAAATGCCCATCTTTATGTGATGTGTTTCACACAGAACCCAGAATATAATAGGAATCAATATTTTTACTTTCCACATAGAATGAAGATCTCTCAGTTTAATGTTTATCAATAGATTAGGACAAATTTTGGTGTTGCTAGGACATAAAGGCATTGTAATAAAATCTGTGCCTTTATTAATAAAGATACTAAAGCATTCCACTGATTATTCCAGTTTCCTAATATTCAGAGACAGGTTTACTTTTTGTTACCCCAAAACCTCAACTCTCCTATCCCTGGGAATAAGGCAGTTAATTAATTCCACCTCCTTTCCAGGAAGATGTGTCAGGGCCAACGTACATCCACAGAT
>NW_022312009.1:0-1904 GCF_002776525.5 Piliocolobus tephrosceles | reverse complement strand
CTGCCTGAAGTACCCACCTCTACTTCCAAGGCCCAGCTGTGGTTTTGCCAAGGAATGTCCCCTGATGACCCCTGCCTGTCTGAACCACTCACCTCAGATCAGCTCACCCTTCCTCCTCTGACCCTGCCCTGCACTGACCCAGGCTGTGCCCTGTGCCTGGCATGCCCTTCCTGTCTTCTCTCTCCTCACCTCACTGTCGTGTGGGGGCAGCTGGTGCAGCAGCTGCTTGATCCTGTATTTCTCCCCAGGACTGTTGACGTAGGGGACCTTGTCCTCTGGGAGGCAGCTGAAAAATTGATATACCTGGGAGGACACAGGAGTGGGAGAAAACAACTGAAATGAGAGGTGAGTTGGGATCCAGTGAGATGGCGGGTCCCTATTTCTCTGAGAAAATGAAAGGCATCAGGAGAGACCTTCTGACTTCCCCATCTCTCCTTCCTAAAGGCAGATCATTTCCTTCACCTCCCAGCTCCCAAACATGCTGAGGGTTCCTGCATGTCTTGACCTCACTTCTTCCTCCAGCTGCTGATCCACTTTTTTTTTTTGAGACGGAGTCTCGCTCTTTGCCCAAGCTGGAGTGCAGTGGCGTGATCTAGGCTCACTGCAACCTCTGCCTCCCGGGTTCAAGTGATTCTCCTGCCTCAGCCTCCTGAATAGCTGGGATTACAGGCATGAGCCACCGCTCCTGGTCTACTGGTCCACTTTTCTTTTTCCCTTTACAGGAAAATTCCTCAGAAAGTTATGAGCACTTGTGTTCACTCCACTTCCTCTCCTTCCAATCTCTGTTGAGCCTACTCTAGGCAGGCTTCCGTTCCCATCCCTTTTCCAAAGCTGTCAAGGTCATCGATGACTTCCTCATTGTTAAAATAATTGTTCAGGTCTCAGTCATCATCAGACTTGATGATGGCAGCACTGCACCAGGCTGACCACTCTCTCTTCCTGGAAACACTTTCTTCCCTTGGCTTCCAGGACACCACACAGTCCAGGTTTTCCTTCCACCTTATTGGCTGCTCCTTCTTTGCCCCTGTTTTGGCTTCTCCTCAACTAGCTGACCCCTAAATGCGGGAGGATCCTAGGACTCAGCTCTTGGTCCTCTTGCCTCTGACGACATTCAGTTTATTGGGAATTAGATTCAACCTTGTGGCTGTAAATATCATCTACTTGGCTAATGTGTCCCCTCCAGCCTGTGACACATAATGACAAACACATACGTCCAGCCCTGTAACTTATCCCTTGAGTTCCAGGCAATGTGGCTATTTAGAAGTCTAACAGGCATCTCAAACTCCAGATGGCCAGAACTAAACTTATGCTCTTACCCCTCAAACTCGCTCCTGTCTTGGCCTCTCCCACATCAGTTAATCTACCTATCCTCAGAGTCATCTTTCACTCCTCTTTCTCCCATCGCCACAAGCAAATCCTCTGAGCGCTACTTCCAAAATACAGGCTGAGCACCGTGGCTCACACCTGTAATCCTAGCACTTTAGGAGGCCCAGAGGGGAAGATAGCTTGAGCCCAGGAGTCCAAGACCACCCTGGGCAACATGGCAATACCCCATCTCTACAAAAAATACAAAAATCATCCAGGCGTGGTGATGCATGCCTGTAGTCCCAGCTTCTTGGGAGAGAGTGAGATTCTCTTTCTCTCTCTCTCTCTCTCTTTATTGAAACGGAATTTCACTCCTGTTGCCCAGGCTGGAGTGCAATGGCATAATCTGGGCTCCCTGCAACCTCCGCCTCCCGGGTTCAAGCGATTCTCCTGCTTCAGCCTCCCGAGTAGCATGCGCCACCACGCCTGGCTAATTGTTTTGTATTTTTAGTAGAGACGAGGTTGTTTCTCCATGTTGGTCAGGCTGGTCTCAAACTCCCGACCTCAGGCGATCTGCCCGCCTCGGCCTCCCAAAGTGG
>NW_022312008.1:0-2091 GCF_002776525.5 Piliocolobus tephrosceles | reverse complement strand
TATATATATATATATATATATATATATATATATATATATATATATATGTATGTATATGCAAAATATATCTGTTTTTTAGAAGTGTACATATTTTTTTTTACAAAACGTACTTTTTATGCGCACTAATATGCAATAAAATATTCTTCTTATTTTTGATTGCTTATAGTTATATTCACATGTGGTGAAGAAATGAAGGCATGTGTACATATATGTAAATATGTGTGTGTGTATATTTATATGTATATATGTACATATATATATATATATATATATATTTATTGTTTACCTCTTTTTTGTTAACTTAAAAAAATAACTAACAATATTACAGTCTGCTTTTGTTGCAAAGGCACACTGGGGAAATAAACATATATATATATATATATATATTGTACCCACATGAATGTTTGCTTGTATTATTAAAAAAAAATAAATTTATAAAAATACCACGCATGTATAATACGTAGTATATATGTTATGTCTTATGTCGTTATGTTGTAATTTAAAAATAAAATGACAGTATAAAAAATGACAGTATAAAAAATGACAGTGAAAAAAAAAAAAGAAAAAAAATTAGTGAGCACTCTTGACCATTTAATTTAACACTTTACCGAATTGTTTTTCATTTCGTTTACATGCACTGAGAACATAATTAAACTTCATAAGTTTTAATAAGAACATTTTTATCAATATATGTATACTTATGTTTGTTATATAAAAGAGACGGCTGTTTGTTTATTCCTGAATGGTCCTGCTTCGAAAGATATATATCTGGGACTGTATTAGCTTGATGATATAAATCATGGTATTGTTTTTGTACAATATTAATAGGAATACAAATATTGAGACTATAAACATTGTTAAAGTTTTGATTATTTGTAAAAAGATCTAACATATTTTTTTCCTGACTGTTCATACAAAAAAAATTGATATCAATAAAATATTCGATTTGTACTACATCACTTTGAAAAGTTGGTATTATTTCATCATTTAAAATAATATTTACATTTTTTTCTGAACAATATAATGTAGAAATATTTTTTTGTAAAAGTGTTTTTTTATTCGATATGGTGTTATATGGAGTGATAGGTTCAATACGGGTCACTGTTGTTGTTTCTGATTCTGAAGTAGGTACAGAAACAAGTTCTAACGTTTTATCATATTTTTCATCAAATTCTAAAATATCATCTTCACCGAGTGCATTATTTTTAATTAATTTAAAAAAGTTATTATTTATTTTTATTTTTTCTTTTCTATTTAAACATATATCAACATGTATTGTATATATCTCTATTTGTTTAAATTCAAATTTTATATTTATAAAATCATCACAAGAAAAT
The DNA here is from genome assembly GCF_002776525.5 of Piliocolobus tephrosceles. Taxonomy (NCBI): domain Eukaryota; kingdom Metazoa; phylum Chordata; class Mammalia; order Primates; family Cercopithecidae; genus Piliocolobus; species Piliocolobus tephrosceles. Next base: position 754 of record NW_022312008.1, on the reverse strand, counting down.
GTATTTGTTACTGTATTGTTAATACCGTCAAGAAGAGTAACTAAACAAATATGTTTATTATTCATATTAATTCTGTAAACATTTTTATCAAGTTTTTTTTTTTTTTTATTTTGCAAATTTTGCTCTATTATGTCATTATTTACATTTTTTTCAACATTATTTGTACTATCACTATGTATACATGACAATGTTTTTATTTTTTTTTTGTATTAAAACAGTTAAACAAGTTTTTTTTGTACATATTTTTTATTATTATATTAATTTTTTCAACTTCTTTATCATAATATGTTACTTTTTTTTTTATCACTCAAATTCGATTTTTTATTTATTTTAGTTTTGTTTTTTATAGCTGGAAATGTGTTATTTTGTGTGTTAGTATGGGGATCTTCATTGTTATGTGTGATCGTTGTGTTGGGGGTATTTATTGTATCAGTTTGACTCGATGTGACGAGTGACTTATCTGACTTATCTGACTTATCTGACTTATCTGATTTTTCTGACTTATCTGATTTTTCTGGCTTATGTGATTTTTCTGGCTTATGTGATTTTTCTGGCTTATGTGATTTGTTTGATTTGTTTGATTTGTCTGACTTGTATGATTTGTTTGACTTTTCTGACCCGTCTGATGTATCTAATTCTTCCAAGGCAGTACCCATCGTAGCTTCATGCATTTCCCCTATATTTTCATCGTTATGTGAATAGTTACATTTTTTTATGACCAAATTATCGAACCATCTCGTAGGAACATACTTTA
>NW_022312007.1:0-56370 GCF_002776525.5 Piliocolobus tephrosceles | reverse complement strand
TCAGGTTTGTCAAAGATCAGATGGTTGTAGATGTGTGGCATTATTTCTGAAGGCTCCGTTCTGTTCCATTGGTCTATATCTCTGTTTTGGTACCAGTACCATGCTGTTTTGGTTACTGTAGCCTTGTAGTATAGTTTGAAGTCAGGTAGCGTGACGCCTCCAGCTTTGTCCTTTTGACTTAGGATTGTCTTGGCAATGCGGGCTCTTTTTTGGTTCCATATGAACTTTAAAGCAGTTTTTTCCAATTCGGTGAAGAAACTCATTGGTAGCTTGATGGGGATGGCATTGAATCTATAAATAACCTTGGGCAGTATTTTTGAAATGAGAGTGTAGAGGGAGAAGAACAGGGCATGAGCTCTTTTCATCTGAGTCTAATCGGCATGGTTTGGTGCAGCCTAACAATGGGAAGAGCTAGGAATGAGAAAAGTCCATTGAACTCTTATGAGAGGTAACATAATATATAGAAAAAAAAGTACTTGATGAAAAGTCAGGAAATTTGGGTTCCAGTCCCAGTCCTATAGTCTTAGGAAAATTATTTCATTTTTCTGGATTTCTCTATTTATAGAATGTGGGCATCGGATTAAGTAATATTTAACAATCTTTCAGCCTCCAATGTCAAGAGTTAAAAAGACTGGTGCCCTTCACAGGAGACGACTTAGTTGTTCAGTTTTCTATCCTTCACAAAAGAAGAAAAAGTGATTTCAGTATTTTCAAATGGGCTTCTTTTCGAAAAGAGCAAGCCTCTTGAGAGCAAGCACAATGCCTTAGTTCACCCTGTGTCCTCCACGTTTCTCAGCGTGACTGGCATTCAGCAGTCATTCTCAATGCTGGTCAGATTGTCTCCAGGGATGTTGCTAGCTTTCATCTTCAGTGACTTCCCCTCCTTTAGTAGCTTTGTCCTCTTGTTGGAGAGTTCACTGACTCAAGTTAGAAGTGACTTCAGTTATAAAACAGTTGTTTTCAAGAAACTTCCACACACATACACAAAAGTGGTCTAAAACAGTTCTACTTCTTCTCACATTTTGGACTGTAATTACATGACGACAAATACCATTAAAATAAAAATGTCATTAAGAAAGAAAAGTCCCATATCCAAGTCAATAGTCTATTACTTTGAATATATTCACTGCTATAAAATTTCAGAACAATTCAAGAATTGGATAGCCCTTTGCTATGGAGATAATGCGGTTTGACTGGTATTGAATCTGCTAGTTTTCTGAGGGCCTTAGAAGAGTTTGCCTTTTACTAAGATGCTAAAATAATTATTTTTAATGAATTTTTTTGCTGTACTTGGATTAGATTAAGCATATGTGCTATTAATTACACACTCTTGAACTGGGGCATACTATAACTCTGAAATTCTAGCTGTCTGGTTGACTGATTTCATTGTTGTGAGCTGAAATGTCTCAAACACTTTGAATGCCTTCTAAACATAGTAGGCAAAATGTCTGTTGACCTTGGTCCCCACTCATCCATTTGAAGGACAATGGCAATATACCCATTTTGTCTCTTTTGCATTCTTATACTAGGCTTAACTATATAAAATCAAACTCAGGGTCATGTTGGTGCTGCACAATAATAGCCATCAGTAACAGCTTCCTTACCATTGAGTGACACAGCATCCCCAAATATCACCTGCGAGACACTCTTTTTACATACACTCTGCCTTTTTCTATTTTTTTTTTTTTTTTTACATTCTAAGGTGTACCACTTGTCTGCTCTTGCAGAACTTTTGCCTATAAACTGTCTGTGGATTTTGTATATATTATGTCAGGGCACTAAACTAAAGTCATTTGCTTTTTTGCAAATGTTGCTATAGTCATTTGTTTAGTAAATATGAGAAATACTGACATCTAAATTAACAATCAAAAATGATTATCCAAACTTAATCAAGATGAAATACATTGTTGTTCAACAACTATTATAGAAATTGAACTCATAATTTTGTAAGTTTCACAAAATGAAATCTTTAGGCCTAGATTGTTTCACTGGAAAATCTACCAAATATTTAAAGAAGAATTAACACCAATTTTACATAATGTCTTTCAGGAAATAGAAGAGAGAACAATTCCCAGGTTATTCTATGAGTCTAGTATTGCTCTGATATCAAAATCAGGCAAAAATTGTACAAAAAACAAACAAACAAACAAAAACTACAGACTGATATCTCTCATGAACATAGTTCAAAAATCCTCAACAAAATATTGGCAATTGAATCAAAAAATGTATAAAATGAATACTATATCATGACCAAGTGAGATTAATTCTAGATTGCAAAGGTAGTTCAACATTTGAAAAGCAATCAGTGTAATCCACAGGCTAAAGAATAAAAATTATATGAAGCTCAGAAATAGTATTTAACACCCATTCTTGATAGAAATCTCAACAAGTTGGAAATAAGGAGAATCACCTCAATTTGTTAAAGAGTATCTACAAAATCCTACAGCTAACAAATATGTAATGGTGAAAGACTGAATGTTTTCTTCCTAAGATCAGAAACAATGCAACAATGTCCACTCTCACCACTCTTCTTCAATATAGTATGGAAATACTAGCCACTGCAGTAAAAGAAAAACAAGAAATAAAAGACATACATATTGTCTACTAAAATATCCCAAAGAATTTGCAGTCTATTCTGAAAAAAAAAAGAAGCAGAGGGAACACGTTCTAACTCATTCAGTAAGCCCAGCATTATGCAAACACCAAAAGCAGACAAATGCATTATAAGAAAGGAAAACTCAGGCTAATATCTCTTGTGATCACACATGCAAAAATCTTCAACAAAATATTAGTAAATTATATTCAAAAATGTATAAAAAGAATTCTATACTACAGCCAAGTGAGATTTATTGAAGGTATGTAAGACTAGTTCAACATTCAAAAATCAATTAATGTAGTCCATGGCATGAACAGTCTAAAGAATAAAAGTCATATTATATCAATAGATGCAGAAAAAATATTTAACAAAATCCAACATCCTCCTATGATACTCTCAGGAAACTAGAAATGGAGGAAATGTCCTCAACTTGATAAAGAATATCTATAAAATGCTAGTAGGTAACATTATATATAATGATGAGAAGCTAGATGCTTTCTCCCAAGATCAGGAACAAGGCAAGTATGTCCTTCTCACCACTCTGATTCAACATTGTACTGGAATTCCTAGCCAATGCAATAATACAGGAAAAAGAAATTAAAGTTATTGAGAAGAAAGAAATACAACTGTCTTTGTTGACAGATGATATGATTATCATGTAGAACATCTCAAAGAATTGACAAATTCCTGGAACTCATAAGTGATTATGGCAAGGTTGCAGAATACAAGGTTAATGTACAAAAGTCAATTGTTTTCCTACATACCAACAATAAATAATTGGAATTTGAAATGTAAAACACAATACTGCCTACCTTCGCATCAAAAAAATGAAATACTTATGTATAAATCTGACAAGATATGTACACGATCTATATGAGGAAAACTACAAAGCTGATAAAATAAATCAAAGAATATCTAAATAAAAAGATATTCCATGTTAATGGATAAGAAGATTCAATATTGTTAAGATGTCAGTTCTTTCTCACTTGATTTGTAAATAAAGTATAGATCAATTTAATCTAAAGCAAATTCCTAGTAAATTATTTTGTAGATGTCAATATAATGACTATAAATTTTACAGGAAAGGCAAAATATCCACAATAGCCAACACAATACAGAAGAACAAAGTCAAAAGACTGACATCACCCAACTTCAAGACATACTATAAAGATGGTAATTAAGGCAGTATGATAATGGCAAGAGAACTGACAAATGTTTCAATGGAACAGAATAGACAGCCCAGAAATAGACCCTTAAAAATATAGTCAACTGATTTTTGACAAAGAAGCAAAAGCAATTCAATGGAAAGGGGATAGGCTTTTTTATAATTAGTACTGGAGCAACTGGATATGCACACATGAAAAAAATGAATCTAGACATGGACCTTATACCTTTCACAAAATTAACTTGAAATGAGTCATAGACCAGAATGTACCATGCAAAACTATAAGTCTTCTAGAAGATAACATAGGAGAAAATCCAGATGACCTTGGGTTTGCCAATGAGTTTTTAGATGCAACACCAAGAGCATGACCAGTGAAAGAAAAAAATTATAAGTTGAACTTTATTAATATTAAAACTTCTGTTCTGTGAAAGACACTGTTAAGAAAATGAAAAGACAAGTCACGGGCTGGGAGAAATTAATTACCAAACACATATCTGATAAAGATACAAATACACAAATAATTGTTATATCTGAAATATACAAAGAATTTTAAAAACTCAACAATAAGAAAATAAATGCACCAATTTTAAAAATGGGCAAAATATCTGAACAGCCACTTCACTGAAGAAGATACACATATGGCAAATAGCGTATGAAAAGAAGCTCAACATCACCTGTCATTAGGGAATTGCACATTAAAACAGTGATATACCACTACTTACAAATTAGACTGGCTACAATCTAAAATACTAACACCAAATACTGGCAAGGATGTGGAGCAACGGGAACTCATTCATTGCTGGTGGGAATGCAGAACGATACTACCACTTTGGAAGACAAATTGGCAGTTTCTTAGAAAATTAAACATACTTTTACCATACAATCCAGCTACTGCATGCCTAGGTTTTTACCGAAATGAGTTGAAAACTTATGTCTACACAAAAACATTCCCACAAATACATATAGCAGTCTTATTCATAATTGCTAAAAATTGGAAGGAACCAAGATGTTCCTCAATAGGTTAACAGATAAACTATTGTACATCCATATAGTGGAATATTATTTGTCAATGAAAAGAAATTAGCTATTAAGCCACAAAAAGACATGGAGGAAATGTAAATGCATATTGTTCAGTGCAAAAGTTAGCGTGAAAGTCTACATACTGTATGATTCAAACTATATGGCATTCTGGAAAAGGCAAAACTGTAGAGACAGTGAAATGATCAGTGATTGTCAGAGGTTGAGGGGGAAGGGTAGAAGAATAAATAGGTGAAGCACAGGGGTGGGTGGTTAAATTGTTCTATATGATACTGTGATGATGAGCACATGATGTAACACATTTGTCAAAACCCACAGAATTTACAATAAAAAGAATGAACCCTGATGTAAACTATAGACTTTAGTTAATAAGATGACAACAAAAAGGAATGAACTATTGAGACAATCAACAACTTGAATGAATCTCCAGGGAAATATGTTGAGTAAAAAAAGCCAATCCCAAAAGGTTTACATGCTGTATGATTCCAGTTGGTGAACAGATTAGTGGATACAGGGTTAGGGAGGGGAGGGGAATGGTTGGACAAGGTCAACACAAAGGATCCTTGTGATGATGCAGTGTTCTGTGTCTTCATGTGGCTCTGGATACACAAAGCTACCCATGTGATAAAATTGCATAGAACTAAATGCACACACAGACACACACAAGGGAACATAAGCAAAATTGGGGAAATTACACAGAATTAAATATTAAATGCACACACAAACACATGCAAGTGAATACAAGCACAACTGGGAAAATTGCATAGAACTAAAAACACATACACATAAATGAGTACAAGCAAAACTGGAAAAATCTGAATAAGATTGGTGGATTGGATTGCCAGTGTCCTGGTTGTGATATTTTAATACTATAGTTTTGTAAGATGTTACCATTGGGAAAAACTGGGCAATGGGTGTATGAGATTTCCCTGAATTATTTCTTATAGCTATATGTGAATCTATAATTATCTCAAAAGGTTTAATTTAAAAAGTAATTGGCTATATATTGTATATAGACAAACATTTGCATATACACACATATATGCATTAAACCTATTCTGTATTTAGAAATTTTTTAGTGTTTCAAATCAAAATAGAAGTTCTATTTTTGAAAGCTTCTTATGTCACATGCTATAAAAGGAATATAGTTAGAATCTAAGTTTGTCTCATGAAGTTAAACAGGATAACTGTTGGTCTTAGCTGTAGAGAAAATAGTCACCTTACTTTAGTATAATTTTAGTATTCCTAAATAGGGAAGCATATTCCACTTAAGATTTTACGATTGTCATGGTTATTACTATAAAAAGGAGCCAGTAAACTCCAGCATTCAGTATTGAAATCTTGGCTGTGTTGTATTTTTTGAATAATTTGTCATCAAAGGGGAAAATGTCTCCAAATGTTACATTTAAGTCACCATATTTCTAATACCTACTGGATAGAAAACACTGCTAAGTGATGCAGGAGTTACAAAAAAAGTAATACACAGTCTCTGCTCTCATGGCTTACAGTCTAGTCATGTGAATTCATTCATGTATCAGCAAACATTTGTTGAGACCCAACTTTGTTCCAGACATTGTGGTAGGCACCATGTTTGCTAACGTAGTCCCTGTTTCCCTGGAACTCATAGCAGAGAGGATAAAGCTAGTATAAAATAGCATAAGGTGGAATATGAAAAACATTGTAAGAGCCAAAAAAAAAAAAAAAAAAAAATGACAAGAACTCATTGGAGAAAGAAATCACATCAATGCAAGAGATCAGGCAAAGATTCACAGGGAAGATGGCAGATGAAATCATCCTTGAGGGAAGGGGTAGGACTTGGGGCAGTGGAGTGTCGCTTTTGTGTGGAAACAAAGTAGAGAAGTTGAAGCATAGGGCTTGTTCTGTGACAGTTAGTAGACCTGTTTGACTAGAACCCAGTAAGGGAGTAGGCAGGAGCATTAAGACTGGCAAGGTATAAATGCAAGGATTTGGTAGGCAAGGTGTAGCCCTTGGAGATTTTGATTCCAGGACATAGCATAATTGGAGCTGCCTTTTAGGAAGAAAAATCAGTTAGTAATATGTAGGACTGGAATGAGGTGGACAAGAGTCAGAGCATTGTGGGAAGTTACTAGGACTGCTTAGGTGACAGCGGGAGTAAAAAACAAAGGAACAAAATTGGAAGGCATCATAATCCAGTGGCTTGAAATTTAACTAAGTGTAAGAATCACCTGGGATGATTGTTAAAAATGCTAATTCCTGGCTTCCATCCGCAGAAAATTCAGATATGGTTGAATAAATATCCCAGGTGATTCTAATGCAAGAGGTTTGCCTTAATCCCTTCCCTCATCCACCTAGGGAAAGTTGTTTTCTGAAATACCAGGAGAATCTCTCCAAAGAGGATAGCGAATCAGTATTTATTGAGCACTTATTTTATGACAGTTTTTATGCTAAAGACTGTGCATACATTATCTCATTTAAGGAAATAGGTATTATAATCCATGTTTTATGGTTGACACAACTAAGGTTCACAGAGATTGTGTAATGTTTCCCCAAGGTTTCATGTCTGCTAAGAGCTAGAACCAGGATATTAACCCTGTTCTATTAAACATCAGAGCTAGGGGTTCTGATGTCCTTTCCTAAGAGATCTGTGTCATATCCCAGTACTCCACCTGAACTCTGAGCAGACTGCAGTTTCTAGGTTTCTTTAGGTCTCTGGAGCCACTCGTGTCGGTCTGAGTGAGCCAAAGCTTGTCCATTTTAGCCCCATCTGGTGCATGTCAGACTCTCTGCAAAAGTCTGAAAGTAAATGTTCTTGACCTCAAAGGGCTCTGGTTCTAATAGAACAGACTCATAAACTGATCATTTCAGTTGTGCATAGTAAGTGATAAGATGCCCTAGATTCTGTGGGGGCAGAAGAGGGGAAACTGATTTCAACCTGGGGGTTCAGAGAAGACTGGAGTAGGCTTCACCACATTATGGTCTCCGACCTCAGCTGGGCCCTCAGCCTGCAGAGCAACACATTGATGTGCCTGGTGCTTTTTGTTCCCATCCTTACAATAATTTTACCAGATATTCATCTCTTTGGTCAACTACTCCCTGCCCCAAATCTCTTTGAAACCCATTGTATCTCTGTCTTAGAAAGAATATGGAAACTGTCAAACATAAATTTCCTCAACTTCCTGCCTGTCACCCTTTTTCTCACTTACCTACTTTCCTCTAGTCTCAGGAACTCTGTCCTTTTGGAAGCCAGTTCTCCCCCGTACACTTTGGGCCGTCCTTGCATCAGGCCTAAACCTGTTTTGTTTGGCCTACACATTTTGTGTTTAAAATTTTTTTACTTAGTGCTTTTAGATGAGGCATGCATCCTTTGGTTCTTACTACTACCTTTTGCATTACATGTTTCATTTGTGTTATTTTTTTCTGGCTTCTATGGGGATTTGAGGGGACTCCTAGGCCTATAAGCATAGATCTCAAAGTTAAAGCTAACTCCAGTCTTTTCTTAAACTGAGTTAATTACTGACACAGCTGGAACGGCAGCCTCTTGAGGAGTTGGGGGTGCTTTCCTGTAGGATGATATGAGTAACCAGTGACCAGTGATGTTAAGTCCTACTCTATGTCTTGGCCAGGGACTGTGTACCTTGAGAACTGAAACACTGCCAGTGATCATGAGGAAGGGAATAGAAAGCCCCTCTAGCCTGAAAATGACATAATTCCACACAAAGTCTAGCCCGACAAGGGGGAAAGCTGGCTTCCTCTACTCTCAATAGCCAGTTGAAGGAGATTGTTCTCAATATCAGAAATGTCTTAGACAGTTAGGAGGTTGTCTTAGTCAGCTTGGATTGCCATAACAAAATACCATAGACTGGGTAGCTTAAACAACAGACACTTACTTCTTACAGTTCTGGAGGCTGGGAAGTCCAAGAGCAAGGTGCTGGCAGATTTGGTGTCTGGTGAGGGCTCTCTTCCTAGCTTGCAGATTGTTGCCTTCTCGCCTGGTGGGGAGAGAGAGATAGAGCTCTTGTTATAAGGATACTAATACCATCATGGGATTGGGACCCCACCCTCATGACTCATTTAAACCAAATTACCGCTCAAAAGCCCCATCTCTATACATCATCACATTGGGAATTAGGACTTCAACATATGAATTTGGAGGGGACACAAACATTTAGTCCATATAATAGAAATGTTAGCTTTCACCAACCATTGCCTGATAAGTGATGTGTGGAAGGATAGGAAGAAACAGCTTCAGTGTTTTCACTCGTATATCTGGAATGTAGAAATATATCTGTGATATTCAGAGCTTTTAGTGACATGAGATTAATTAATGACAGGAAAAACACTGTCACCTCAGTCTGTTCCATTTTCCTTGTGCTTTGTGTATAAACAAATGCATACACTTTCTTCAGCCATTAAGAGGTGAAATACACATTCTAAACTGTATATTAGTATGGATTTGTTTTGCTTTGACATATTGTCCTGTTAGTCTCCACAATTGCTTTATGAATTGATTTGTTCTGATAGGACATCATTTTCAGAATCTATTCTCAATTTTCAGTATATAAAGCAAAACCTCAGGATTATTTAAACAGCTTTGAATGATTCTAAGCTTGCTTGATCACTTTATTCTGTTCTTTAGAAAAACGTACAGGGTTTAGAAACATGTCTATTATAGCTCAACTGATAGAGAAAAAAATTATTACAACCTTTTGAGAGTGTTAATACCATGTATTACCAACAATTTACCATATTGCAAGAATCTCAATTAGCTCTTTTGAGTTTAATTTATATTATAAAGAATTTAAGCTGTATTCGTCTCTTCAGTTAACTTACCATTTAGTTGGAAAATGGAATATACACATGAAACACCTGAAGAAGCTTCTGCACCACACTTGATGTACATGGGAAAAGAGCATACACATGATTTAGAGCTGCAGTCGTCTCATAAAAGGAGCTCACTTCAGCCAGTTGTTTCCTGTCACTACCCACCAGGCCCCTTTTAACACCCCCATCTCTGCTCCCACAACTCTCAATGGTTTCCTTATTTTTCTGACGTATGGCAAGTTCTGACTGAGCCAAGAGCTGACAGTGTTGCGGAGGTAGGAGCAGAGCTGAGCTGGCCTGAGAGAGGGGACACATGGGAAGAGCCTTTAGAATGAAGTCTAGGTGAGGGAAGTGAAGAGATTACATCAGATGACTAGAGGAGTTATCTGGGCCAGGTGATGAAGGTCACAAACAGTATATTAATCTCCCTGCTCTGGAACTTCCATAGCAGTTAGCCTATGTGTGGTTCTGCAGTTAATTGTAATTGGCTTTGTGTTTTTATATTGAATAAAATATAGTAGTTGAAGATGTTCTACAAAATGAAAATTAGTTACTATGAAACAGAGATAAGACTGATGGTATTCAGACCAACTGGCCAGCTATTATCTATTAGTGTTTATCTAACTCGATCTAAGAAGCAAGCTCTAGGAATAATCCATTTAGAAAAGTAATGGCTAAATAGATCTCTTTTACAATAGAAAAAGAAGGTAAAATGCTCAGGAAATGTTCAAGAACTTTGTGAACAAGATAGTACATTTTTCTGTGAAAGTAAAAGAAGACTTGAAAATAGATAGTTATTAATCTGTTTCTGAGTGTGCAGTATGAATATCTTAAAGGGGTATCCTCCTATTAATGCATAGGTTCAATGAAATTCCAAACAAAATCACAGAGGCTTTAAAGAACATATATATGATTCCAGAGTTTATCTGAAAGGATAGACAACCAAGAAGAACAAAGAAATTTTCAAAAAGTGAAAAAGTGAGATAAAATTAATGACATTATCTGTTCAAATTAAGTAAAAATTCTAATAATGAAATCATGTTATACTACTTCTAAATTAAATAGATGAAGAAAAGCAAACAGATTAAACCAGAATCATATTCTATACCATGTAATCATTTAATGTAGGTAGAGGGAAGAATTCTTCAGTCAACAGTATTGGACATTTGTGTTAGTAAATTAACAACTGCAGGTAATAGCAGCCTAACTTACAGTGGCTTAACCAAATAGTCTGTTCCTTGCCACACCCCAAGCCTCACCTCTCCCACACCACTGCACCTTAAAGATTCTAAAAATAGGCAGGGAGGGTTGCTGTGGAAGCTCCAGGATGCCTTCAGGGCTTCCTTCCATCAGTCTGCACAGCCATTCTTAGTGGGCAGCTTTAGTCATCGTGCAAAATGGCTGCCTCACCTCCAGCATCTCGTGCACATTTCTGGAAGGAAACAGGCATCTGCTGCCTGAGGCTGCTCATGTCCAGGAAGCTCCATCCAGTGACTTTTACTTCTTTGTCACTGACCAGAATTTTGTGATATGCGCAGCCCTAGTTGCAAGAGAGTCTGGGAAAGTCTAGTGTTTTTAAATAATTCCCTGAACAAAATCAAAGCCTAATAGTTAGGGAGAAGGGGAGGACAGATCCCATATAGGCAACCTGCATCATGAGCCACACAATCATTGATGGAGAGGAAAAAATCCATTTAGAGCCCTCATTTCATTCCATCAACTCATATCCCAAAAGAGTAGAAGAAAAGTGAATTTTTATATACTCTGTTAATTTGGAAGGACTTTAAGCTTAAAAAGGACAGAAATAAAAGATTCATACATTATAACAGTTTAAACTTTTATATGTTAAAACAAAATTTCTAATACGTCAAAGTTAAAAAGCAAGCACATATAAAATTTGCATAATAAATATAAGAAACAAAAGGTTTTATATATAAAGAGCTCATGCATTTAAGTACCCCAAATAAGTAGACAAAAGACAAAACAAACAGATGGAAAGAGGTTCAATTTCTTTCTTTCTTTTTTTTTTTTTTTTTTTTTTGAGCTGGATTTTCACTTTTGTTGCTCAGGCTGGAGTGCAGTGGTGTGATCTTGGCTCTCTGCAACCTCCACCTCCTGGGTTCAAGCGATTCTCCTGCCTCAGCCTCCCAAGTAGCTGGGATTACAGGCGCCCACCACCACACCTGGCTAATTTTTGGAATTTTTAATTGAGATGGGGTTTCACCATGTTGGCCAGGCTGGTTTCGAACTCCTGACTTCAGGTGATCCACCCGCCTTGGCCTCCCAAAGTGCTGGGATTACAGGCATGAGCCACCATGCCTGGCGAAAATAGGTTCAATTTCATTAACCATTAAAAGAATGTAAATTAAACAGAACATTTTAACCTAAAATATTAGCAAAAATTTAAAAACTAATGTTCAGTGTTATTAAAATAATAATGAAACAGGCACTCTCATGCAATAGGAATGTAAATCAGCATAACATTTTTGGAAACTGTTTTACTGCCTACCTTCAAGGAAGCTACTAGTTATTGGATTTTAATGTGCAACATACACTACTAAGCACATTCATTCATTCATCCAATGTATTATTGTGCATCAAACATATACCAGTTGTCCTTTTAGGCCTGGGGCACAGCGATGAAGAAGGAACTTAAATACATGATTTTTTTCTCAACAGTCCACTGTAGAGGTGATATTGTTCTCAGTTTATGGAGGAGACAGATATGCAACGAGAGTTCCTAAGATGCCAAAGACTTACCGCTAGCACATGGGGTGGGGCCAGGATCTCAGCCCAGGTTTGTCCATTCCACAGAGGGTGCTATAGGCCTCCCAGGTATGATGAGAACCTTAAAGCTGTTCATAACTTTTGATCTTGTAATGTCACCCCCAGAAATCTTCCCTAAGGAGAAAATATGAATTATTTCAAAAGCTTCAGGATCAGATATATATTGATACAGTAAAGATGTGTGTGTGTGTATATGTATATGTATCTATCTATCTATCTATACATATACATATCTCTTACCATGTTATTTAAAACAGCCTTAAATTGGAAACAACAAATTCTCATAAAAGAAGGGTTAAAAAATTTCATTAATATATCCTAACCCTAAAGTATTGTGTAACTATTTAAAAAAAGTTGTAGGCTGGGGGTGGTGGCTCACACCTATAATCCCAGCACTTTGGGTGGCCAAGGTGGGCAAATCACCTGAGGTCAGGAGTTCGAGACCAGCATGGTTAACATGGCAAAACCCTGTCTCTACTAAAAATATAAAAATTAACTGGGCACAATGGTGGGCACCTGTAATCTCAGCAACTCAGGAGGCTGAGGCAGGAGAATCGCTTGAACCCCGGAGGTGGTGGTTGCAGTGAGCCAAGATCATGCCACCGCACTTCATCCTGGGCAACAGTGCAAGACTGTGCCTCAAAATAAATAAATTAAATAAATAATAAATAAATAAATAAAATGTTGAGGGGTGATCAAAAGAGAGTACCATGCATACATTTATAATTTTATGATGATCTGCAAAATGTGTGTAAGAAAATTAAGGCAATATATTAACATACCACATTGTCCTTGTGATGAGGCTCTGCTTTCTTGGTTCTTTCTACTTTCATACTTTTTCACAAGAAGTATGTATTATGCTTATAGTTGGAAAAATAATAAACCATATGTTAAAATGAAAATAGAAGTAAATAAATTCAGAACTTGTAAAATGTAATATCATAAACTAAGAGGTGTATAAAGCTATTTACCTGGCAGAGGAAATGCTATGATTTTCCAGAATTACAAATCCATTGCTTCTAGATGTATCTATTTTTATAGGTTTCCCAAATGTGGAAAACTTGAGCACATAATTTGTGTTACTACCACTATAAAATCTGAATAAGAAAGCAAGTATTAGTAGAAACAGGAGAAATTTTTCTTTGAAAAGAAGTTGGTAGCTCTAAAGAAAACAATTTTTAGTGCACTGCTCTATAATTACTATATGGAATTAGGCCAAACAAGGCATTTCATTAAATGATGGGTTATTTGTAAGCCTGGAGCATCAGAAGGAATGTGATACGGCTGAATGTTGCTAGAAATTAGCAAGGAATACTAGTATAACAAGCACAGTTTTTTGATTATCTAAAATACTCACTTTTGGAAGAGCATGCAAATGATGATGTCTGGCAGGTCATAGGTAAGTGTATGATAAACCATGTTTCAATAAATTAGATTTGAGCACCATTGATGGTTGTGAAGTGATATTGTTAGGGCATGGAATAGTTTGGTCAGATTAACATAATACAGAAAGATATTCTTATCAAGTTATTAGCCATCTAAAACTTTATTATATTTGGGAATTATTTTGAAAAAAGAAAATGGAAATAACATAATGTTTCATATTTGTGCTAAATCTTAGTGAAATGATTAAATTATAGTGACTAATAAATAAATGAGGGCAATCGCCCCTGAGAAAGTGTTGGTTCTCCTGGTTCTCCTATACCATAATTGCACCGAGTATGGTCCTATCTTTGCTGATCATAGATCATTCTTGTTCGGGCTTCACCTGTCCAGAGCAGTGGCCAACAGCTTCCAGTTATGCCCTGAGTCCCTTTGGTGATGTTCATTTTCGTGGCATATTGAAGCATACGAGCACAATAAGCAGCAGACACTTCTGGAAAGTATGCAGATAGTTCCTCATTGTTGCTATGCATCCTCGAGCCTTGTTGGATACATTACATTAAATGATTTTATCCATTGGTCATTTCAATTCTGCTCCTCTTCAGACAGGAAAGAAATCATATACAGATTACCAGCACTTCTGAAATGGCAGACTTATGGTAGCAGGATAACCTTAGGAGGTTGGTTAAGATCTTTGGGAATTCAGACTCATAAGAGTCCAAGTCTAATAACATTATTATTTAGCAATAAAGGTCAATTAGAAGTAAAAATGATAATATTTAGAGGAGATATTTGCCAGTTTGAAATAAAAGAAATTAATATGGATAGCAAGAGAAAAAATTATCACAAGAATTACTCAGAATATTTGGCAGTGCTGAGTTTGGACTTCTGATAAAGTGTTTTATTTGTTAGTGTACTATATTCCTCTTTTTAAGAAGTTAGAACTTGGTGTTGTAGGTTGCAGATTATATTAACTAACTTAGTTTCTAAAACATGTTAACAGAAAAAGGAAACTCTGTAAAACATTTTAAAGAGGTTTATTTTGAGCCAATAAAAATAAAATAAAAAGAGGTTTATTTTGAGCAATCTGGTTACAGATTGGTTTTGTGCATTTTGGAAAGTGGTTTTGTGCATTTTGGAAAGACAGGAATTATAAAATCATAAATCAACACATGAAAGGCATACATTGGTTCAGTATGAAAACGTAGAATGTCTCAAAGGAGGTACTTAAAAGTCAGAGTTGGGTTTTAGGGATTCTTTGGTTGGCAATTGGTTGAAAGAGGTAAGCTTTGTCTAAAGACTTGAAGTCAGTATACAAAGGAATGCTGAAGTTGACACTGGGAGCGTCTGTTATCTGTGCTATGATGCTGCATCAGAGTCAGGTTGGAAAACAAGCCACATTATATTGGGTTAATTTTTAAAAACCTTTTAATTAGATTTTATGGTGTGTAGAGTGTGACTTAACACTAGTCTGGCATGGCCTTGGGCCTTGTTTATAGTTTGGTGTCTTATTGCCACAAAAAGTCTGTTCTATGAGTCTTGTGATCTCTGTTTTAACATTAATGCTGGTAAGTTGTGCCGAAACTTCAAAAGGCAGGGTGCATAATGAGGTGTGTCCAACTGCCTTTCCTGTCATGGCTGGGAATTCAGTTTGTCAGATTTTCTGGGGTCCCCTTGGCCAAAAGGGGGTCCATTCACTTGGTTGAGGGGCTTAGGATTTTATTTTTAGTTTACAAATGTCATGTGATCAGCTATATTCTTCATTGTCACTGAAAAGATATGATGTTAGATAAAACTACAAAGAAAAGATACAGTTTTCAAGCTACTAGAAAGAGCTTTCGAAATATCTCACTAATGGTTAGAGAAAACGTCCACTGCTTTTAGCCCATTTTGTCTAGGTCAACGCCAACACAAAAATGTGTTGCAGGTTCATGAAACTTTCCTAAGAAATGTATTTCAAGTATTTACATTTTACAATAGAGGAAACTTTTTAGAAAGTTGTAATCAATCTAAAGAAAATCTACCTTTGAAATTGTTTAAATGCAGAAAGGAGGGGTCACCTTACATAGTTTTCCTAAAACTTCACATCTCTCTTTTTCCCTAAACCTTCACCATAAAGAGCTTCTGAGAAAATCTGTTGAGGTGAAAAAAAAAAAGGATATTGAGAACTGAGAACTGACAAATAATGTTCTCTTTATTTAAGTGACTTGTGTTGGGACTATGTTTACAACATGTGAAACATATCTAGTTATTTAGAAGAGCCTGGTGCACCCCCACCCGTTGTCATGAGGCCCATCTGCCCTTGACATTGCTCTAAGTCACGGTGTCTAGACAGAGTGGCCTCTAGTCTGTATGACCTCAAGTCACCTTTATGTGACTTTTTAAAAGGCACCCCTGCCATCTATTGGAAAATTGTTGCAGTATGCTGGTTTTGTTAGGAGGCTCTTCATTGCCTTATGACAGACACTTGTCATGATAAGTATACAAACCCATGATGTGAATAGCACCCCCTCAGACATGGCGCCATTGTGTAGTACATGACCTATACCATCATATGGGACATTGGCAAGTAGATAAAAAATAGAAATCACCATGGCAACACTTATATATAACATGAACATTAGAAACCATGTTCATTGCAGTAATGCCCAGTAAGTTCCTGTTCAGCAAGTTGGTGGTGCTGAAATGTGGAGGTAGGTTGTCGAGTGGGGAGGATTCTTTCACTGATAGCTTCCATTATTGAGAACAAGAGCCTGCCCATTGCTGTTTATATGTGTTTCAGTCAGTTAAAAAGCGCCTATAGATTCCAACTACTTAGCCAAATGGAAAAGATTCTCTGTTTAGAGAGAAAACACAAAGCTTGCTTCTTCCCCATCATTAAGCAGGCTGAGTACACTTAGCAGAACTTTTCCACTTAGGTATCCAAGTTAAGGCTATCAGTGACTTTTCACTTGAAATCTAAATATTATAGAAACATTTTGTAGGGAAAACTGTTCACAGGCCTGTTGAAAAAAAAATCAAATAAATAGTTTGGGGGTTTCCATCTTGGAATTAGAATGTTTGTTTAAGAAACTCTAATAAAGCCCTCTTTCAAACCCATGAAAATTATAGTCAGACCAAGTGGTAGACTAAGGATTCAGGAAATAGCTATTGATTTGTGAGGGACAGAGGGAAAGAAAGGGCCAGGAAAGGAAGGAACTTGATGAGAAACTTTTTGTAATGGTCCTTATTTCCTTCAACTTTGAAAAACATTTCACTGGCAGTAGAATTTAAAACACTCTCATTCTGCAACTACCTCTCCCAGGCAATAGGTAGTGCCCAGGGCATGGCTTAAACTGGGTTTCTATGAGCAAAGGCATGAACGTAGGTGGGGCTGACGCACTGGCTGCAAGACTTAGTGCAAAAAGGATTTTCAATGGGGGCAGGCAGGGCAATATGGGAAAGTCCAAAGCATCATGCCCAAGGGATTGGGCAGAAATCAGAAAAGAATCTGAAAACTGGCAAGAAGAGACCCTTATTGGTGAGGGAAGGTTGTGTTTCAAAGATTCCAGAAGGATGCCAGAAGTGGACTCTTTTATAGCGTGCCCACAAATGAGCCCTAAGCAGGGGGAAGCCCATGAAAGAAAACTCTAACCTGCCTTTTTATTTACTTTTCAAAACCTCCATGGTCAAGAAATCAGAAAATAGTGAGAAACACATTATATTAATGCATAGGGATGGGTTACAAAAGATAGTCGAAAGTTCTACGAAGAAATGCCAAGGGCATGTGCAAAGTGTATTTTGTGACAAAGCTGGACAAGCACCTGGAAGTAAATGTAGAAGTTTAATAGTTCTGAAGTAACTACATTGGAGATCAAAGGCTCTGAGTGATTTAGAAGGAAAAAGTAGCTTAGCCAAATATCACTGATCACATTTAACCCTTTTTACCTTATGCATGTAATTATTCTATGTAAATATAATCCAAAATCAGTGACCCAAATAAGGTTGTCTAATAAATGAGCATGGTTAGAATTCCGTACTTGCTTGTTCTCTGCATTTCCTGTTTCAGTGAAGTAATGGTGAGATATATAGGTATTAGGTGTCCTTACTATTACTTACATTTTTTGATTCGGTAATGATATAAACCCCTTGGATGTTTAGGGAGACCCGTAATTCCCAGTTGAGCGTTAGTTATTGTGTGGTTAATGTTGTGTGGCTTAGTATACCCACCAGCTGCGTGGTCAGGGAGGTAGAAAGGAAACTTCCCCTGGAAAGGCAGTCCTTTTAAAATTTTCAGTGACCTTACCTATTAGTAGATGTGATTCATCAGCTTCTTCAGCTATTATACAACCAAGAAAATTAGTAATTTTACCGTTTGAGTATGAAGTGGAACTAGATGGAAAGTAAAGATAAAAAATCAGAAACCTCCTCTCCACGTGTCTACTAGAAGGGATATTAAAGATGAAGTCAGTGGCTCTCAACCTTGGCTGTACACGAGAATCACTTGGGACTTTTACAAATTCCAATACCCAGACCATACCCTGGACCAATCAAATCAGAATCTCTTAGGATGGGATCTAAGCAGCAGTGCTGTGTATGGGGGTCTAGAGAGTGTGGGGTGGGTGGGGGGGGGTATGTGTATCCACAGATAGTTCCTTTTGGGAACACCTGGATTAAATGAAATAAGGCAAGTGCCTGACATACATTTAGTGCCTAGCGAGTGTATGCACCACCTTTGAATTGTTTCCTGCTACCCCATCTCTCCCTTTTCCAAACTTGCACAAGGATAGTATTGTATCTGTCTTGGTCTTTCAAAGTATATCACAGGTGACTTTGCCTCAGAGTTAGAGAATTCATTTTTGACTTCATGATGGCAAAGACAGAACTCTCATCTTTTCTTTTTTTCTTTTTCTTTTTTTTTTTTAAGCAAGGCCTCACTCTGTCTCCCAGACTGGAGGGCAGTGGTACAATCATAGCTCACTGCAGCCTTGAATTCCTGGACTCAAGCCATCCTCCTACCTCAGTGTCCAAAGTGCTGGGATTACAAGCTTGGGCCACTGCACCTAGCCCTTTTCTCACTTTTAATATACCATCTTGTTATTTATTTTGTTACTTTATCTTCCAATATTCCTTAACTTCTTTCACCTATAAGCCCCAGAATCTGTCGGTTTAGGAAGAATCATTACTTCTGTATCTCTAGGGATTTAATTTAGCCAAATCTTCTTGAGCACTTCAGAAAAATCAGTGTGGAAATAAAGTTTAAGGAATAAAGGGAGTTTTTAAAAATAGAATACAACTCATCCATTTCAATTCAATTCAAATGCCTTTCTCTTTTCCAAGCATTTTTAATAAGCTCACTTAAGAGTCTTGTTGAAAAATAAATAAATTACACTTGTTTTCATTAAGAGAAAATATCTTTTTCCATTTTTGCTGGTATTGTTGAAGGAAACAAAAAGGAGTCTAAAACTTGGCAAAGGAGGACATTATTAGTGACATATTGGTCACAGATGTGCTGGTAGAGCTACATTTTCTTCCTGCCATTAGGATTTTAAGTGCCCACAAATTACATATGAAAGTCCAGATAACTTTCTTACAAAAGGGAAAGATGAAAAAAATTATGATACTTGCAAAATCTTCATTTTAAAGATATTCTAAATAAGTTTTTATAAAAAAGAAAATGACATATGTCCATCTGCTAGTTTTTCTTTTAAAGGAAAAGTAATGCTGGATGATGCCAACATTTACTTCATGTCATCAATTCCAAATGTTTTCAACAAGTGAAGATACCTGAGATACTCTTTGGCAATACTTGTGAATAATAATATTTCCTTTCCTTAACAATTCTTAAGAAAATCAAGATGGCAAAATTTAAGAGGTAGAAAGGAACTCTCTTTAGTAACTTTATGGCTCAAATCTGTAGGCCTGTAAAGCAGAGTATGAGGAGTTTAGCCAAATTTTGTTCCATTGCAGAGAGTCCTGAAAGGACTTTAGGGAGAGTATTGACAAGCCAACTCTGGAAACAGGGTTAGGATTCACCTGGGAGGAAACGGTCTTGGCATCAGGATGCCCATTAAGGTAGTTGTAATAGATGAATGTAATTCCAGATCTAAGTCTCCGACTAAAAGGATGTAATAGAAGGAATAGGTATGTTGTAAATGAAAAAGGATCAAGAAACGGATTTGACAGGCATTAAAATAATAATGGCAAGCTAAATATTTATTATAAGACTTCTTGAAAACTTTTTATTCACCTTGATGAGAAAACTTGATAAGGGAATAACTCCTAGAAGGATGACAGATGCCTCAATTTTCATCATGTTTAAGTTGGTAAGTGAACCAGTTTGAAATGTCATGTAAATTGAAAGTGATATGAAATTGAACAAAGGAATGAGTTCACTGCCTATGTAAGAAACTGAATCATGATACAGAAACATATATGGCATAGTTTCCTGGTATGTAGGTAGAAAATTATTATCTGTTTGTATTTTTAATTCAATAAGAATATGCATTCTAAGATGATTTAGCGATCTGATTATTACAATGACAGGTGGCTTTAAATCAGGAGCTTGTAATATATTTTTCAGTCTCAAAGCTATTTGATAGTACTGTCAAGGGAATGTCAGTGTTTGATTCTAAACCAGTGCCATCTGGTATCTTGTGTGTTATTTGGTTTTATAAGTTCAAGACGTCATACTATACAGCTTTATAAAAGCCTGTAGGGAAGACTTCAGATTCTTTTCATTCTCAGCAGTATCTTGTTTTCTTGCTTCCCATTTTCCTAGGAAAGTGACAATACTGGAGGACCCTGATCAGAACATTCACCTGAAAAACTTGACTCTCCATCAGGCAACCACAGAGGAAGAAGCTCTGAATTTGCTTTTTTTAGGAGACACCAACCGAATGATTGCAGAGGTAATAAACTGCTCTCTGCAAGCTGTTTTTTCAACATTGTAGGATATAGTATCTGAAGCCAGGGTGGAGAAAAAAAGATATAATAGACATTTAGGGGCAACAACGACCTTAAAAATAATCTCGTCCAAACCTCACATGCAGATAAAGAAGCCCAGATCTAGAGAAGTGAGGAGACTTTCCCAAGGTCACTCAGCTAGCTAATGAGCAGGAACAGAAATCTAGTCCCCTACATTCTCAATCCACTGCTTTTTCTACTTCAGTGTATCTACCTTTTAGTTTTTATTTTTATATTTCTAAGTTTTATACAAATTGGTTTGTACATTAATGACACCTTATTACATGTCCTAACTATAGGAAGTTTTGCATATTTTCTAAAATTTAAAAATGGTCCATTTTCCTAACCTGAAATCATCCATATGTTAGCATGTATTTACATATCCATATATTTTCATTTAGTTAGTGGGTTAATATGTATAAAGTACATAGAACAATGCATTGAACATAGGGAGCACTCTATGCATTTGCAGCTATTGTTGGCGTATCTGGGAACACACCATAGTGTGTATATCTCAGTGCAACATTTGGAACATACTTATATTAAAAATTATTCATTGTTAATCTGACATTCAAATTTAACTGAGTTCCTGTTTTACCTGAGAATTCTATGCAGGAACTAGGATTGACCCAGCTTGGTCAGGAGCCCAAATTGTAACTGGTGTCTGATTGCGGATGGAGGGTTATGAAACTCTCATCCAGCTACACTGTGGTGAAGGGAATGGGATGGTGGTGGTGGTAGTGGTGTGGGAACAGTTCCCCAAATGAACAGCTTACTGTTTTCACAGGCATTTTCTTTTTAAACCACCCTTCCAGAGTTCTATATTTTACCTTGTCTCTGATAGCAAGTATTAGGTAGGGATAGTAAGCTAAAAGGATAAGTAGTCCAAGAAAAAGCTCCATCAGCCCCATGTCTGCCCTCTGGAATACCCTACCTTAGATGCAAGATAGACCAATACAAACCAAATTCAGATAGTGAAAGCATGGCATTGATATCTGTTATTATTTTGGACCCTTAGTTTTTGTTTTTGTCACAGTTGTTTACCAGTTTTGCATCAATATTTTTCAATAGACTAGCTAACTTATAAAGGTTGAGTTTATGTGCTATATATATAGATGTAAGGATGCTTAAATTGTTATTTTTATCTGAAACAACATTCACATAGTTTTAAATTTCAGAATATTTTGTTTTGCTTTACAAATTTGTATTTGTGCTCAGTACTCCAATATTTTGCCCATTTGATCATTTGTGATGCTCTTATTTGTCATAATAATCGAAGATTAAGGAATAAAGGTTGAGTAAGAATTAGGGCATATGATGACAAAGGATTTAGCATGCTCCACTAAATCCTATTCCTCCATATATAGTTTAATAAACAGCAAACCAGGAGATACAGAATAGAAATGGGTCCTGTCCACCAGTGCTTCTGAAAAAGAGAAAAGATAGATTCATAAACTGCTATAAGGAAAACAAGTAGAGGAGCCTGTTGCTGCCTCAGTGCTAACTGACTTTCTTTCAGAGGTGATCCATCCCTAGAGAAATACAGGCCTCATCCTTGCCAATTACTTTCCCTCACCTGTAGTGGGTTATGGAAAGGCCCTTAACCTGTTCCACCATGACTTCCAGTAGCTTAAAAGCTTGGCCATTTGCTCTTTCAAAGTTATACATGAACTTTAGCTAATTACATGGTTTCGGGCTGTGGTTTTGTAAAGTTTTAAGGAACTTCCTTTGTGAAACTTACCTGTCTTACCACCTTACAAAATTCCAAGTCTTTTTTTTTTTAATTTCTTTTA
Organism: Piliocolobus tephrosceles; assembly: GCF_002776525.5. Classification (NCBI taxonomy): domain Eukaryota; kingdom Metazoa; phylum Chordata; class Mammalia; order Primates; family Cercopithecidae; genus Piliocolobus; species Piliocolobus tephrosceles. Next base: position 33,860 of record NW_022312007.1, on the reverse strand, counting down.
ATTTTTTATTTTTTGAGACAGAGTCTCGCTCTGTTGCCTAAGCTGGAGTGCTGTGGTGTGCTGGCTCACTGAAGCCTCTGCCTCCCGGGTTCAAGCCATTCTTGTGCCTCAGCCTCCCAAGTAGCTGGGACTACAGTCATGCGCCACCACACCTGGCTAGTTGTTTTGTATGTTTGGTAGAGACAGGGTTTCGCCATGTTAGCCAGGCTGTTCTGGAACTCCTGGCCTCAAGTGGTCTGCCCACCTCAGCCTCCCAAATGCTGGAATTACAGGTGTGAACCACTGCACCCAGCCAGAATTCCAGGTCTTTTCCTATTACTTACTGATGAGTGTTTAATATTATAAATAGCTGAAACCTGAAGAAGTCCAATCCTAATAATGCTGGTTGTGCATTTCTTTAAATGCACTGATTTCTTTAAAAAACCAAGTCTAATAGGTTTTGGTTGCTTCTGTGCTTGCTTTTATCTTTTCTTTAGTAATAATAATTACCATGTTATAATGAGAGCCTGCTTAGTAAAAGTCTTGCCATTGTTGTAGACATGTTGTATATTTCTAAATTATTTTAAAATTATACCCAATATTTAGCACCTTAGTTTATACCTTGAATGCAATGAAAACAAATACACAAAAATATAAATGAAGAGTAACTGTCAGCCCCTAGAAATCCCTTATTATTCACAGTCTTCTAAAAAAGCATGTTTTGGATTACAACCTAACTGTCAGAATGCAATTTGTCAGCACAGAACGAGCTTACCAGGATAAAAAGAACAAACGAATCATTTTTTAAAAAAACGAAGTTCCCAATTTCCCATTTACACAGAGGAATCCAGAAGTTGCCTTGGTAACCAGAAAACATTTGCAAAACAAAGTCTGAATAAGTGGGACACAAAGTGGAGTGCTCTTTCCTTTCATGTTCTTTACCCATAGCCAGCGTTTTAAGGAAAAGTTATTAAGAGTGGCTTCAGCCTCTTCTTATTTATTCAGAACTCTTAAGTAATTTCAGCAATCCTACCAATGTTTTGAATAAAACCTGATTATGTCCCTAGGATAAAAAAATTTTTTTTAAGTTGAATTGCTGGGCCAACGAGAATAAATATTATAAAAGCTGAACTGAGTGTGACCTAGCATCCGGTCCACCAGTAGCGAGTATAACTTGATACTTTTTTGTCTTATAGCTGAAATATTTCTATCAAGTCACCAAATCTAATTGAAGAAAGCCGTCTGCATTCGATGATCAGGCCATGCATAGTGCCATAGATAGGACCATTTGCCCCTACCTTGAAGGCATAGTCCTACCCATGGTCTAGGGCACTCTGTGTCCAAGTATGGTTCTAGGAAAACCTGCATTAGGATACCCTGTGGTAGTTAAATTATGCAGTTTCTTGGATTACATTGCTGGTTGATGATTCAGAATCTCTTCCATGTGGAGCCCAGGAATATGCATTTTAGCATTTTAAATGTGCTTAGGCTAGATTTGGGAGCAGTCTGGGCTTTACCCTTAAGAAAGCTGGTTGAAACTCACTCCCAGAGAAAAAAAAAAAAAAACAAGCAGGTCTATATTCTGCATCCTTGTCAATGCAACAACATTTGAAAATTCTGCCAGTTTGGTAGACAAAAAAAGAAATCTTGTTTTAATTTGCATTTGATTACCAAATTCTTTTATATCTTTATTGGCCATTTGCATTTCTGTTTTTGTTCATGTCTTCTATTTGTTTCTCTCTTGAAGTGTTAGGGTAGGTCTGATTGATTTGTTGACCCCATGAGGGCTGGAACTTTGTCCTGTTCAGCAGTTTGTTGTACTGTGTATTGGCAGCTGTCAGAAGCGAATACTGTGTCCGAGGGGTCTAGCATATAATTTCTTATATAGGTATTACCTGGTGTAGTTATTGACCTGGATGGATTCTGGAGCAATAATATGCTATATCTGGTATAAAACATTTGCTGTGAAACTCTTGCAGGGGACCTTTGGTGAGAAAGGAACACTCAGTGCCGACGTTGGGAAAGTCCGGGGTCGCCTGGGTGGACAGCTTGCTTGCTTTCCTCCTGGCTTCCTTTCCCATGTGAATTGTCAGGTGACTCCCTCCAGTCAGTGTTGGTTCCACTCTGTGGTTTCTTCACCATCTCGCCCAATCCCCGCCAGGTAGTGCCAAAGAGCATGAACTTTGGAGACCTTCTTTTCTACCCCTGGCTCCACCCTTTGCCAAGCGTGTGTCCTTGGGCAAGTCACTTAACTGGTCTGAACTCTACTTTCTAACCTGTAAAATGCGCATAATTATACCCACCTTCTAGGGATATAGAAACAGTTGAATTAAATAACATTTGGACAGGCCCTGGAGTTCTTAGCTGGCAACTATTTAAATACAAGACTTTTGTCTTGTTCATCTCTATTCTCTCAGCACCTGGCAACTAGTAGGTCATCAATTATTGATTAATTGTTTTGTGGAATTCATGAGAGAGGAAGACCTGGTGATTTCAGGCAATAAGACCTCCAATCGCAGGCCCAGAATTGAAAGTGATTTTATGGTACATTGTGCCTGTTGGTGAGTACTGAGAACATCACAGATGACTTCAACATTTTGTGTGTGTGTGTGTGATACTTCAAATCTTTTGAAAGAGGTTACTTTCCAAATAATTAGCCTATCAACAAAGTTTCTGGGATTAATAAATAATTTCCCCAAGAGTGATTAGAAGTCTTTATGCCTAAGTCTTTGCTTGAAATAAAAGACATACAGACACTCCCCAACTTACAATTTTTCAGCCTTACCATGGTGTGAAATTGATATGCATGCAGTAGAAACTGTACTTCAAGTTCTCACACAATGATTCTGTTTTTCACTTTCAGTACATTCTTCAATAAATTATATGAAATATTCAACACTTTATTAGAAAACAGGGTTTGTGCTAGGTGATTTTGCCCCACTATAGGCTAATAGAAGTGTTCTGCGCACGTTGAAGGTAGGCCAGGCTAAGGTATGATGTTCAGTAGGTTAGGTATATTAAATGCATTTTCAACTTATGGTATTTTCCATTTATGATGGGTTTGTTGGGACATAACCCCGCATCATAAATCATGGAGCATCTGTGCTAGATTTATCTGAGTTGTGCTGATGTGCTTTGTAAGCGCTCAGGCTTTGCACATTAGCAAACTTTTGGAGTAAGTTGTATGACCTTGTGGAAGTGCAAACAGTTGGCAGACGGGGTGTGAGTGGGGGTTAATAGGTTTATGCGAGTTATAGGAACAGCTGTTCTTGGACGTGTTGTCTAATAACATAAGGATAGGGCAGGAAGGAAGGAGTAGCTTTATTGTGTGATTGTGTTTGTTAATACAACTTCAAGCCCAAATCTCCTTGTGTGATGTGTGTGGAAAACAAGAGGATTTTGGTTGCAATTAGTTCCAAAGTTATTAAAGGGATACTGATTAACACATCCTCACACATTTTTGTTTGAAAGATATGTTAGTTATATATAATTAGCAAGTTTGTTATAAAATTTGTGAACCTGGTTAGAGCAAAATATTCAACAGGCAAACTACATTTTGGCCTTGATCTTATTACAATAAGAATAGCATGTTTAGCAGGGTGCAGTGGCTCACCTTTAATCCCAGCTACTCAGGAGGCTGAGGCAGGAGAATTGCTTGAGCCCAGGAGTTTGAGGCCAGCCTGGGCACCATAGTGCGACCCCACCTCAAATTAATACATAAATAAGAATAGCATTTTCTTCTTATTAGGCCCTGATAAGTAGCTAGAAGCCTTAGTAAAAGATGTATTGACAATTCTAACCTCTTTTCTTATCTATTATATATATCTACTAGGTATAGAAGAAAAGAAACTTTAATTTTGAGCACTTACTATATGACAAGTATTTCTTTCTTGTTCTCATAATTTATATGTGAGATACATGAGAAACAGACAGTGTTCTTTAAATAACGCTTTGGTGTTATAACACAGTTTGCATTCTGCTCTAACCTGATTTAGTGGTATTACATGAACCATGAGATTTGATCTAAAACATCGATTAAAATAAAAGAGTGGTATGGAACAGCTATTATTAGAACTTTAAGATTTATATACTCCATATACATTATTAAAATAATAGTCTTTTGGCTATAAAATTTAGTCCCAGAGTTTCTTCTGATCTTTAAAGTTTTTGTCTCGAATTAAACATAGCATATGAAAACCACTTTTACTCTATGCAGTATTATTGACATTCACCAACAACAGCAGCAAAAAATGAAAGAGCAGAAAAAAGCCATCTTCAGTGAAACAAAGAAATAGCCATAACCTCAAACTATGGGAAAACCTGCCAAATACTATGAATGTGAATTATGGCGAGAGAGGGTGCTGAGAGCCAACTCATATGTCCTCCAACCTTAGGCAGGATAGAGTTTCCCTTTAAAGAAAGGGTCACAATTCTCAAATGCAAATCCAATGATATTTTGGTTAGAGTGATGAGATCTGAAACACAGGCAAGTATGGAGGAAGAATCTGGGAATATTATATAGATATTCATTCTTACTCTAGAAGGTGGATCCAAAGAATAAACATTAAATACAAGCCATTTTTAGGATCAGCGATGTAGGCTCATGCTAAAGAAGATGGCCTTTGGTGAGTGGGATTCAGGGAGTTTGTTATTTAAGGAGCTTAACTATGAGCCATCCCAGACCTATTAGTGTGAAATACTGAGGAAAGTTTATGCTCTCGAGGCTAAAGACATAACAGATGTAATGTAAAAGTATTCAGATGTAAACCCAATATGAATATTTCCTCACCTATCCTCCCGGCTACTCTTTAGGAAAAAGATGGTCACGTTCAAAGATAAAATTCTCAGGAAGAAAACATCCCACAACCTATTTGTACATATGGAGTAGGTGTCAGAGCTGAGGAACAGATATCTGAAGTCTGATGAAATCAGAGAGCACGGGGCTTGCTCTTCATAATCTTAAGTATGTTATTTAAAGACAATCTTGGTTTTTTAAAAAAGAGCTTAATATTATAGAAGTGCCCAAAGAAAAAGATTACAAGACAAAGAAAAGCAAACCTGAAAAACTTCAGAAAATAAATGAAAGAGAAAAAGAAAGCCATTAAAGAGATGAAAGTGCCATTAGAAGCGAATAGGAAGGAGGAAGAAGAAGAAGAAAAGGTAAAGGAGAAGGAGGAGGAGGAGGAAGAGGAGGAGGAGGAGGAGGAGTAGGAGGGAAAAATAAGAGGAAGAAATGTGACTGAAAAATAACTAAGGATATAAAAATTAATGAGAGAAGGTGATATCTAGAAAGAGAGACAAAGGAGCATCCAGTTATGCATAGTTAGAAATCCTGAAGAAGAGGAGAGAACAAAGGCAACAGAAAAACTAGAGAAAAGTTTTCTGAAACTTGGAATTACTTGAATCTGCAGATGAAAAGGACATAACTGAAAACATTGGAAGAGCTCAAAGAAAAAATTGGAAGAGCTCAATTCCAAGATATCCTCTCTTGAAGTTACTAAATTCCAAAGCTAAAGAAAGAGCCTTAAGGGCATACAGTCAGAAAATGCAAGTTAACTGTCAGTGAAAATAAAATAAGTTATTATGCCTAATACTGGACATCTGTGCTTCTAGAGTTCTTTCTTTGGCATCTCTACTCTGAGTGACATTGTCCTAAACTTTGTGTTGAAGATTGCATTGAGTGCTATCCCAATGAAGTTTCATGGGATATATTTTTTTCATTAGAACAAAATCATACAAATGTATATCTAAATTCTCCTTGGTGTGTTATCATTACCTGTGTCTTAGTTGTTTATACACAGGATAGTAAACAGTAGTTTCAGATTGTCTATAATCCCAAGGTATGTAGTATGTATAAAAAAGACAGTTTGAATAAACTGCTAAAATTCTTAAGATTGTTAGCTCTTTTAGCCCCATAATATTATTATTCCACTTATGTGAATAGTCAGACTTGGAAATTTTTAAACGAAAGCTGAATTTTAATAGGAAGAGAAAAAGAGAAGAAAATTCAAACTCAATTTAAAAGATGAAAAATGGACAGAGTGGACAATTATGATGAGTTACTGTTTTGATGGCTAAATTTAGCTTATAATTCTTTTTGCAATCAAGTGAAAAATACAGCAGGGGGTTTGGCAGACATTTTGGGTTATATAATTTTCATTGTTCAGAGAGCAAACCTTAATGCTGGTGGAGGATATGATGCTATCTAGCTCAAGGATGATACATAAGAATGATAACTGAATGTAGTTCCAATTAAAGATACAGGCAAAATCCTTCCCAATTTCCCATATGTATCATCATTTAGCCGACTTAGATTTTGATATAAATGTGTTTGACTTTGATTTGCCAAATCTTGGAAAAATGACCCTTAGGGAAGTAATCTGAATCCTGACATCCACAGAGGAAGCTTCAACAGAACCACTAATTCTGACATTGTTTTCCTAAAAATTTTTGAGTCGGCTAATAGATCTTTGAGGATGTGAAAGTCAAAAATCCATCAAATTGATTCCAGACTTGTTAGGAGGGATGCACAATAAAACATACTAGACCTATTCTTATCATAAAGGCAAATCATAATTATTAGAACATTCTTATTATATGTTCCAGATTGTTCCAAAGTTTGTTTTTAAATTTTAAACAAAATTGGTGTGTCTAGTCTATTTCTCTGAAACAAAACTATTTTGAAAACACGCTGGATAAGAAAAAGACCTAGAATCCTGCAACTGGGGAAAATCATTTTGACTACTTTTCTAAAAGCCAGGTATCTTATAAACAGAAAAGTCAGAAAGAAAAATGAGAAGTTTAGGATCATTAATTCCAGTAGAAGATATCCACTCGGGAATATTTTGTTGCTAGGCAGTGTGTTCTGAAACACCTCCAGAAAAGATCGAGGTATAGGTGTTTATAGGGTCATGTGCTTAAACCACTAGGTTTGGTCAGGTCTCACTTTTCCAGGCGGAGTTAGAGTACATCAAGGGCATAGTGAGCTTCCTAATTCAATTAATTTAATATGGGAAGAACTATATAAAGAATCAGTTAACCAACAGGTAATGGATTAGGTAATACTTCATTAGGGTGAGGTTTAACCTGAAACGCTGAGATACTAACTCAGAAAACATTTTAAAAACCACGTGGAAGTTAGCATTTTCAGTCTGCAATTCAGATAGAGCAAATGAGCAGAGGAACAGATCAATTAGAGTATCAGTGTAGAAAGTGTTATCAAACAAGGAGAACTGAAGTGGAAAGCTGAATTCTAGATCCTGTGGTTGCTATTGTTGTTGTTAGTTGGTTTGTTTTAAGGAGTCTCAGGCATACACTTTACAATGTCCTATTCAATCGAAATGAGATTTCTTTCATTTGATCTATTCTAGATTAGTGGAAATTCCTGTTGAGATGTTTTACTCCAAGATAACAAAGTGATTGAAAAAAATATTTTGGTACACAGGAATGGAATAAAAGGTGTAAGTTATGGCAAGAAATAAGTAAACATTCAAGATACCCTAGAAAACTTTTAATGTGATATACAGAGGTTATTTGAATCATTGAAGGCTGCATTAACTGTCTACAATCATTTTTGAAGTGATTGAAAACGTAAGTTTAACTAAAAGCAGAAATAAATTAATTTCACAAACATCCATAAGAGTATTATGTAAACCCCAAGAAATTATATTTCACTTATTGATTCTTGCCCCCAAATCAGAATTATCATTACTAAAAATGGCTGAACACACACACACACGCACCCCACAATAAAAAAACATCGCCATTTATTTTCAAATTTCTCTTTCAGCCGACAAGTATCTCCTGCTCTATAGAAAAGGATTATTATTCAATGAGATTTGAGGGTTTTTTTAATCACATGAAATAGCTTCTGAGAGTGGTAGCTGAGCCAGTGTCAGGGAGAGGCATAAAGGACAGTAGAAGGGGCCTTAGCACCTGTCTCCAGTCCTCAGTGCAGGCATTTGATGTTATGTGAAGTGTCCTAACAAAGCAGCATCAACCCCTGCCTCCACAGTCATTGCTGCTCCAAGCCCCTTCTGTATAAACATTTTGAAGCCACTATTGTCTGACAGGGTCATTTTTGAGTCACTTTTTACAATCTGCGCCATTCTGTTGATACTGCCACAAAATGAGCTGGACACCGAACATTCATTTGTAGCCCAGTGGATCACACCACTACTTCACTATGCACTAGAACAAACAGTTCATCATGATAACACAATTTAAACAATGTTCCAAATGGATTTTTTTATGAACATTTAAAACTCCATTTGGACAACCAATTTTTTTGGACTCTTGCAGGGTATGGATATCAATGACTATCTATATGCACAAATATTAAATGTCTTTTCTGAACACAATGGCTAATGCCAATTGGGTATAGTCCCAGGGAATTCACGAAGATAAATGAATTTTGAGTAGGCTTATTTGGGGAGTAGGAAAAGGGTATACTTGAGTGACAAGCTAGAGGACATTCTAGATAGGAGAAAAGGCAATTGAAGATGTAGAGAGTAATGATTAAGAGCTCTGGAATCAGGCACAACAAATAACTGAAGCCCAAGATTGATAGGGAGATTTGAGTCAATCTAGCTGTTTCAAATAGTTCTAATTTTTAGACTCAAATGAACTATATTCCATGGACTTAAAAAGCTTGCCGATGTAGTCACAGAATTATTTGAAGATGTTTAGAAATTATGGAGCATGCTATAGAGATTCCAGAACACAAGAAATGAGCAAGAGCCAACAAATTAACAAACATTTTTTAACACTACTATGTTATGCTAGGCAATGATGCATAAGACACAGTCCCTGTCCACAAGGAGCTTGAAGTCTAGGAGGGAGGAAGAGGAAAATGGAGAGGCTTTGTTGGAAGTAATTTTTCAAATGAATGGAACTTCAGTGAGAAGTAAAGTTTTGCTACACTGGAGATGAGAAAGAGGAAAAATAACTTTCTTTAGCCATAGACTGAAGATATGATTACTCTGTAAGGAGTCCAGTGAACCTAGGTTTTTAAATTTCACCCCATAAAAGAAAGTCTATTCTCCATTTTCCAAAAAAGAAAATGTATATGCAAGATAACAAGCTAATATTTTTGATACAAGCCCTAAAAAAGAAACTGATAAAGAATAATGGTCAGTAAGCAATTAAGAAAAAGTCAGCATTGATATTACCTTAAACTAATTTCATTCACTTTTCTGATAGCATTTAAAATTTTATAGATCAAATCAATTCAATTTATTTTTTTATCTCTCAAAAGATCTTTGGGAATATAAAGAGAAATTGAAGGCATATAAAAGTACTTGAATTGAAGTCAATTGTTAAATACCCATAACTGTTACCTAACCGGGTGGAGAGCAGAGGTGGTCTTCTTGGAATGTTGTTGGTCTGCCCTGCTGCTCTGTGTCTTACACATTGTTTGGATGAGAATATACAAGATATTTTTATTTGTAGACAGCACAAAATTGAACACAAGATCAAGCTCCAATAGATTGTAATGTTGACATAAAAACCAATCAAATGCAGTCCATGAAGTAAACTTGTGTGTGTGTGTGTGTGTGTGTGTCCCAAAGAAATTCCATAGCATGGGTAAGGGCTGGAGCAAATCTGGTATAGTAACACTTCATGTGATGTGCTATTTACTGGCAATATTAGGTTTAGATTGCCCAGGTTCCAGGAAGTAATACATCCAATGTCCTTGGCTGTGGTTAGGCTACTTTTAAAATAATATATTCAGTTCAAGTGACAGAGTACTATATTTAAAAAGGATTTTGATAAACAGTTGCAAAAGGCCCAGTTGAAAGGAATAGAGATATTTAGTCTTAGAGAACATACTAGTTTAATTCAGGGATGTAGATAGGATTGGCATTAATCAAATATGCCTTTTACAATAGTACTTTGTCTGAGAGGTGGAGGACAATTGGAAGGGACAAGAGTAAATATTGAGACTAGAAGGGTGAGTAAATATTGAGACTAGAAGGGTGAGACTGCAGTAACTGAGAGGTAAAGGATATTTGGCTACTGAGGGAGATACAGATAAGTGGAGAGAAATCCAACGAGAGTAGGATGAGTTGGATATCCATCCATGGCACACAGAGGGAGGGAAAGAGATACGGTTGTTTTGGGAACATTATGTGCAAGATGCTGGCAAGGCATTTTAATGACAGTGATCAGTCAAACTGCTGGACATTCTAATCTGGTATACAGAACAATTAAGAGATAAGGATACATGAGGCATCTGAATAAAGTGAATATCAACAGTGACATTAATATGACCCTTTACAGTTCGCAGATCACTTCAGCACTCAGTAACTCAGTTGGTATTTAATATAACTCCCTGCAACGAAGCAGGTCTTAATATGGCATTCTAGAAACATGAAAATCAAAATTACTTCATGTAATTTTGCTTAAGCTTTTAACACTCGTAAGTGACAGAACCAGGACTTGAAACCAGGCTATCTGACACCAAATTCTGAGATTTTTGGTGTGTGATTTTTATTACACTACATAGCCTATGCAATGAGGATTTGAGCTGTAGAAGATGAGTTTCCAAGGGGAGGAGATATGGTCACCATAGCTTAGGACACACCTATTTTTAGGGACTGCAAAGAAGAGAGCAGAGTAAAGGAAAAAGCCATAGAGAAGGAGAAAGTGACTGGAGAGTATTTGGCCCTAGAAAGCAGGTGGTGGCCAGAGGGTGGCGAGCTCCTAAAGTGAGGGAATGGCTAGCATTTTCAGATATTACCTAGAGGATCAGCATGTTCATTGCTAAGAACAAATCACTTTCTTTACTGCACATTTTGCCTTTCTCATTTCATGCTCATTCTCATTTCACACATTGTGGCTTTAGATCCTGACTAGATTATAAGTTCCTTGAGGGCAGCATCCAGGTCTTATTTTCCTTCTTGTCTCTGTACTGCCTAACACAGTTAGGCATATAGGAAATACATAGGCTAATTGGAAACATGGAAGCTCTCTGCATGCAGGTGATTAATCATCACTAAAATTTTTCCAAAGGCACAGTCACTAGTGCCAAAAGCACATTTGTTTAAAATGTGTGCTTAACTTTGAATGAATCTGCCTAAATGGTGCCATCTGTTCTTAGGCAGTTTCAGAAACATTTTAATACAATTTTACCTTTAAAAGGACAAATGTAGGGCCATGCCTATGAGACATAAAGACATCCTTAAATAAACACAGAGCAGACACCAGCACATCCAATCACACTTAAAAAGCTCCACATAAAGAATGTTTTCTGAGGTTTAAGACATTTTTATCTAAGAGGACACCAACTGCTACTTCATGCAGAAAATATTTATGAGACGTTACAAAACTGTAGGCACGGACTCCTACAGCATATTACTGCATTTTAATTACAGACTCCAGAATATACAATTTTAGTTTATGTGAATCTCATATTCCTTTGAAATGGGTACACTCTACCAATATTCATTTATGGCTCACATTTTATGGTGGTTTCAGAATATCAGTTTCGAAGCTGAAGACAGCTGTTGAGAAGTCTCGATGTTATTTGTTTATATTGATTGTCAGTTTGACTTTTGTTACAGTATTGTAGGATTTATTGTTGCTCGACTATCACAGTGAAATGAAACCCATGTTTAAGTTCTGCAAATAACTTACAGTCACTTCCAAAACACCTCAACTTAGGTTCTAAATTTGAGTTTGCGGTTTTACATGCACAGTTATTTGCTGATCCGCTTTAGCAGGCAAAATCACACACTGGCCAGGTTTGGGCATAGTTATTGTGGCAACAAGTAATGGGTCAAATTTTCGGCCTGTTTAACTCACTAGCTACATCATCATCACCAAAACTATGCCAGCATTTTGACATCTGTTTATTTTGCTAGTTGGTATAAATCAACTCTGGTGTATATCAAGAATTTATATTTACAGAAAGAATTTCTGGTTGAATTACCCTTCAAATATGTTACCCTGTCTGCATACATGTGCATCCATATTGAACTTTTTTGGTTAAATCTCATTTTGCAAAGGTGGAGATCTGAACATATTTACTCATATGAATACTCATTTGGAATATTTTTAGTTTTTTTGTTGTTTGACAGGATGATACTACTAACTTGTCACTTGTATCTTGAATCAGATTACTTTCTTTCTTGTTCCAAAAAATGTAAAACACAAAAAAGTACAGAGAATAATGTGACCAACATCCATGTTTTCCAATCCAGGATTTGCTTCTAATAATTTTTAACTAAATGAAAAAGAATATTGCAGATAAAGCTGAAGTCCCTTTCTTGGCCTTTCATTTCCATCCCTCACAAACACAACTGCTATCATTAATTTGCTGTATCCTTCTGGTCCATGTTTTTGTACTTACTGACCTAAGTTAGAGCTTCATGAATGATAGATAATATTGCTTTTTTAATTATGTAAATTCTATCATAGTGTTCATATCATTATTTAACTTGCTATTTTTTTCTCAGCATTCTATTTTAGAAATCCATTTATGTCAATCTATCCAAAGTTGCTTTATTTTAACATCCCTGTAATTTGCATTATCTCAGTTTACTAATCTTTTCTGCCACAGATGTCTACTTAGTGTGTCTTACACCAATTTCTTGCTATCCCTAATAATGTTGCAGTGAAAGTCCACATATGTCCTTATCACATATCATGCATATATATACACACACACACACACACACACACACACACACATATATATATATGTATACCTGCCCAAGATTTCTCTCTAGGAAATATATCTAGTAGTTTATTGATGGCTGTGGGTTATACATATTTGGAACTTTGCCATATATTATCAGATTGCTCTCAAAATTTATTCTTAATTTATATTTCTACCAGCAGTACATAAAATTTCCCATTTCCTTATATCGCCAACGACATGTATTTTGTTAGACTTTATTTTTTAAACCTTATGGTTCTAAGTTATGTGATTCTGATTATGTATAAATTTGAGCATTTTTTCAAATATTCATTAACCATTTCCAGATTTCTTCTTTATGAGTTACCTAGTCATATTCTTTGCTTACTTTTTCTCACTGATTTGCAAGAGTTCTTTATTTATGTATTTATTTATTTATGTATGTGTTTATTTTTGAGATGGAGTCTTGCTCATGGGTGACGACCCATGCTGGAATGCAGTGGCGTTATCTTGGCTCACTGCAACCTCTGCCTCCTGGGTTCAAGGTATTCTCCTGCCTTAGCCTCCCAAGTAGCTGGGATTACAGGCATGCACCACCAATCCTGGTTATTTATTTATTTATATTTTTAGTACACACGGGGTTTCACCATGGTCAGCTGGTCTCAAGCTCCTGATCTCAAGTGATCTATCCACCTCGGGCCTCCCAAAGTGTTGGAATTACAGGCATGAGCCACCGCACCTGGCCGAGTTCTTTATTTATCATTAATGTTTTGTCAGCCATATGTATTGCAAATATCTTCTAGTGTTTTAATTTTTTGGTGGATTTTATCACACAGAAGTTTTTACATTTTGGATTATCTTGGTCAAATAGTTTAAATCTATTTTTGTGTTTTATAGTCTTAAAGTATCCATTACCACCTTGGGTTGATTACAGTATGCTTCCATGTTTTATTGTATTGGTGCTAAAGTTATGTTATTTCACACTTAAAGCTTTAATCTATTCTGGAATTTCTTTGTGTGCATAGTGTAAGGAAGCAATCTAAGTTTATTTTTTTCAAGATGGATAGCTAGTTATTCCAGTACCATTTATTAAATCAGTGCATCCTTTCTTCACTGTGGTATGATGTCACCTCTGTCCCATACAGAGCTCCTCAGTGAGCACAGCATGTCTCACTGTCCTAGCTATCTGCTCCTACACCAGCACCACACTGTTCTAAAAACTGTAGCTTTGTGGTATACCTTGATAGATGGCAGGAAGGTCTCCTTTCTTGTTCTTCTTTCACAGAATTACTTTTCATTTTTTTCTTTTTATTTTTTGATGGAGCAACTTCAGTAAGGAAGTGTAAACAGCATTACTTTTCATTTTATTTGAAGATTTCTCTTCTGTATGCCATTTAGGATCAATTTGTCTTTTTTCTATAAATAAAACCTGTAGCATTTTTATTTCAATTGCATTGAATATATAGGTTAATATATAGACATTTACATATAGATTAATTTTGAGTTTTCCCATCTATGAAATGGTGCATTAATATCCTACATACCGTTTATTCCAGGTTTCTTTGTCCTTTAATATTATCTTACCACTTTTCCTGTAAATTACACATCCTTTAGAAAATTCATCCCTTATTCTTTCATTGTCTTTCTTGCCATTGTGAATAATATTATATTTTCTGATTAATTGTCGCTCTGAGTTATTAGAACCTCATTGATTTTATATATTCATCTCACATCCAGCAACCATACTAAACTTTTTAGTTCTTAGCCATTTGTTTGGAGATGCTCTTGCATTTTCTATGTTGACCACCATATATTTTTGTACATACTGACATTTTTAATTTCTTCTTTTCCTACTATTATACCATTTCTTTTTCTTGTTTATTATATTGTCTAGGGCCTCCACTTTAGTGTTGAGCAGTAGCAGTGATGGTAGGTTTCTTTGTCTGTGGCTTTTGTTTACAATTGTGATCATGAATTTTTCTGATACACACATTCTCACCTCTTTTCCCATGAGATTAACATTAAGCATTTTCAAGCATTAAGCCAAGGTTAATGCCTGGATTATAGACAGTAATGAAATAAAGTTATATTGGCAAGAGGACTCGATCTATACCTCATTAGAACTCTTTTCTCACTTTCTGAGTCAACCCATCCATGTTTGTCATCAGTAATCCAAGAGGTAATACATTCAAAAAACTTACTTGAAAGGTCTCAGTCACAAGTGGTTTTGCTCCAGTTGACAGTTGGCTTCATGAAAAATGTCTTGTCACTAGAAATATTATTTTAAATCTTTCGATAGTCTTCAAAAATTTTCATTGTTCAAATAATTTTTGTTTTGCAATTTTTTATAGACTCCTATGAACCAAGCTTCAACTCGTTCCCACTGCATTTTTACTATTCATTTGTCAAGTAAGGAACCAGGATCTGCAACAGTACGACATGCCAAACTCCATCTGGTTGACCTGGCTGGTTCAGAGCGAGTCGCGAAGACTGGAGTAGGGGGCCATCTTCTAACAGAGGCCAAGTATATCAACTTGTCACTGCATTACTTAGAACAGGTAAAATGGGCAGAGTGGGATGTATTAATAACTATAGCTACCATGTGTTGACCACATACTATGTATCAGGCATTCTATTAGAATTTTTTTAATTATGATAAAATATATGTAACATAAAATTTGCCATTTTTTAAGTATATAACTCAGTGGCATTAAGTACATGCATAAAGTTGTATAACCATTGACACTATCCATTTCTGAAAGTTTTTTATAATCCCAGACAGAATCTTCCCATTGCCCTATATTCTAGTCCCTGGTCATCTCCACTCTACTTTCTGTCTCTATGAATTTGCCTATTCCAGATGTCTCGTGTAAGTGGAATTATGCAACATCTGTCCTTTTGTGTCTGGCTTATTTCACTTAGCATAATGTTTTCAAGATTCATCCATGTTGTAGCATGTATCAGAATTTCTTCCTTTTTTATTTTTATTATTTTTTTTATTTTTATTTTTTATTTTTTTATTATACTTTAAGTTCTAGGGTACATGTGCATAACGTGCAGGTTTGTTACATATGTATATATGTGCCATGTTGGTGTGCTGCACCCATCAACTCATCAGCACCCATTAATTCATCATTTATATCAGGTATAACTCCCCAGTGCAATCCCTCCCCCCTCCCCCCTCCCCATGATAGGCCCCATTGTGTGATGTTCCCCTTCCCGAGTCCAAGTGAGCTCATTGTTCAGTTCCCACCTATGAGTGAGAACATGCGGTGTTTGGTTTTCTCTTCTTGTGATAGTTTGCTAAGAATGATGGTTTCCAGCTGTATCCATGTCCCTACAAAGGACGCAAACTCATCCTTTTTTATGGCTGCATAGTATTCCATGGTGTATATGTGCCACATTTTCTTAATCCAGTCTGTCACTGATGGACATTTGGGTTGATTCCAAGTCTTTGCTATTGTGAATAGTGCCGCAATAAACATACGTGTGCATGTGTCTTTGTAGTAGCATAATTTATAATCCTTTGGGTATATACCCAGTAATGGGATGGCTGGGTCATATGGTACTTCTAGTTCTAGATCCTTGAGGAATCGCCATACTATTTTCCATAATGGTTGAACTAGTTTACAATCCCACCAACAGTGTAAAAGTGTTCCTATTTCTCCACATCCTCTCCAACACCTATTGTTTCCTGATTTTTTAATGATTGCCATTCTAACTGGTGTGAGATGGTATCTCATTGTGGTTTTGATTTGCATTTCTCTGATGGCCAGTGATGATGAGCATTTTTTCATGTGTCTGTTGGCTGTATGAATGTCTTCTTTTGAGAAATGTCTGTTCATATCCTTTCCCCACTTTTTGATGGGGTTGTTTGTTTTTTTCTTGTGTATTTGTTTGAGTTCTTTGTAGATTCTGGAAATTAGCCCTTTGTCAGATGAGTAGATTGCAAAAATTTTCTCCCATTCTGTAGGTTGCCTGTTCACTCTGATGGTAGTTTCTTTTGCTGTGCAGAAGCTCTTTAGTTTAATTAGATCCCATTTGTCAATTTTGGCTTTTGCTGCCGTTGCTTTTGGTGTTTTAGACATGAAGTCCTTGCGCATGCCTATGTCCTGAATGGTACTACCTAGATTTTCTTCTAGGGTTTTTATGGTATTAGGTCTAACATTTAAGTCTCTAATCCATCTTGAATTAATCTTCGTATAAGGAGTAAGGAAAGGATCCAGTTTCAGCTTTCTACTTATGGCTAGCCAATTTTCCCAGCACCATTTATTAAATAGGGAATCCTTTCCCCATTTCTTGTTTTTGTCAGGTTTGTCAAAGATCAGATGGTTGTAGATGTGTGGCATTATTTCTGAGTGCTCCGTTCTGTTCCATTGGTCTATATCTCTGTTTTGGTACCAGTACCATGCTGTTTTGGTTACTGTAGCCTTGTAGTATAGTTTTAAGTCAGGTAGCGTGACGCCTCCGGCTTTGTCCTTTTGACTTAGGATTGCCTTGGCAATGCGGGCTCTTTTTTGGTTCCATATGAACTTTAAAGCAGTTTTTTCCAATTCTGTGAAGAAAGTCATTGGTAGCTTGATGGGGATGGCATTGAATCTATAAATAACCTTGGGCAGTATGGCCATTTTCACGATATTGATTCTTCCTATCCATGAGCATGGTATGTTCTTCCATTTGTTTATGTCCTCTTTGATTTCACTGAGCAGTGGTTTGTAGTTCTCCTTGAAGAGGTCCTTTACATCCCTTGTAAGTTGGATTCCTAGGTATTTTATTCTCTTTGAAGCAATTGTGAATGGAAGTTCATTCCTGATTTGGCTCTCTGCTTGTCTGTTACTGGTGTATAAGAATGCTTGTGATTTTTGCACATTAATTTTGTATCCTGAGACTTTGCTGAAGTTGCTTATCAGCTTAAGAAGATTTTGGGCTGAGACGATGGGGTTTTCTAAATATACAATCATGTCATCTGCAAACAGGGACAATTTGACTTCTTCTTTACCTAACTGAATACCCTTGATTTCTTTCTCTTGCCTGATTGCCCTAGCCAGAACTTCCAACACTATGTTGAATAGGAGTGGTGAGAGAGGGCATCCCTGTCTTGTGCCAGTTTTCAAAGGGAATTTTTCCAGTTTTTGCCCATTCAGTATGATATTAGCTGTGGGTTTGTCATAAATAGCTCTTATTATTTTGAGGTACGTTCCATCAATACCGAATTTGTTGAGCGTTTTTAGCATGAAGGGCTGTTGAATTTTGTCAAAAGCCTTTTCTGCATCTATTGGAGCTGTTCCTATTCGGCCATCTTGCTCCGCCCCCTCTTCCTTTTTTAAATTGAACAATATCCAATTGTATGTCTATGTCACATGCTGTTTATACATTCATCTCTTGATGGATACTTGCATTGTTTCTGCCTTTTGGCTATTGTGAATAATGCTGCCAGGAACATTGGTATATCTACTAGCATTTCGTATATACCATTTTGTTGAAACCTCGCAACAGCCCTAACACCTTTTTCTTGTTTATTATATTATCTAGGGCCTCCACTTTAGTGTTGTAGGTGTTAGTTACTATCCCCATCATACAGATTTAAAAATTCAAGTCTTCCAAAGGCCTTCCCACAAGGTTACCCAGCTAGGGGAGGGTGAGGATTTGAACCTAGATTTACTTGGCTTCACAGCCTATACCTTTTTCCACTTTTTGTCTTAATGCTTTATTGTAAAATTTAGTAGTTGGTATAAATGGAGGTTACAAATGGCTTCCTTTTGCCTGTTTTCAGGCTAGTAGATTAATGATGGGAACATGACTTTGAGATAACCGACATGTTTTCTGCTTGGGGAGACTTCATTTAGTTGGTAATTTTGACCCCGTGATGATTCTCTTAGCCTTGTAGCTTTCCCTTCCTACTTCTACCCCAGGCTGATTACAATCTACCCCAGTATGTGCTTTATTTTTAATTTCTGAATTTAACACCAGGGAAGAGAACACTCATCTGAATTTAGCTAAATAAATCTTTCAGGAAAAAAAATTCATCTCTAAAATGAGGGGATTGAATTGGATGATTTCTCAAGTTCCATTTAGCTTTTTGAGTATAAGGGCTGTGAGTTGAATGTTAAAGATGGCAACTACTTCCAAATTCTAAAAAATAAAATAAAATAAGAAATAAGAAACATGATCAAAAATTGGAATGGAGAAGTACAGAGTCTTGGTGAGGCAGAAGGACTTGGTAACGAATGTTGCAGCTAAAAGATTAGAGGGGAAAAAATAAAACCTTTTTTTAACTGCTTAATGAATCCTTCTGAGACTGATGTTGCCTTGATGTTAAATGCTATGTAATCATCACATTGGCTAAAAAAGCAGATGGAGAGAAACCTAAAGGACCCTATCTGAACAAGGTGCACATGGCCAGACTCCAACCAGATGAATCCCAGTCAGGCAGCACCCAGAGATTAAGGCCTGCCTGGTATTCAGATCATTCTAGTGTTTTTAACAAGAGTCAGCATTCCTAAGCTCTTTCTTGCTCAAATATTACACACTACTTATACTTAACAGAGCTTTTTACTTAATAGAATACTTACTGAACATTGATATGAAAACATAATGGACTGTATTCAAAGAAATGTGTCTGCTTGTTTCGGATGGTAGCACTGTCTGTTTTAATTTCCATTATATCCATCTGTTCTTACAAAATTATGTTCATCAGTTGAATCAGACTTCCCACCAATTGTAATCACTCAAGAGAAATGTTCTGCCCTTAATTCTTTTTTTTTTATTCCATAAGCCTTTGCAAGCTGCTATGTGTCACTAAAATTATTCCTCTCCTCACATTTCTTCTCTTCAAAATTCTATGACAGCCTCATGTGAGTAGTTTTGGGGGCTATGTGGCATTGGATTTTCTATATCATTAATTTGTTTATCAAACAAATACTTATAATGACCTACCATGTGCTGAGGGCTGTACTAGGCACTGGAGCCGAGTGTGTACAAAATAGTAACAGTCCTTTCCCCAAAGACCTCATGGTATAATGTAGGCAGACATGAATTAAAGACGTAGTCTTTAGGTATGTGGCTGTAAGCCAGGTGAGAGCAGTGAAGAGAAAGTAAAAGGAGTGAGAGGAGCTTGTAGTAGGGTATCTGACTGAGACTGAGGAGGTGAGAGTTGATGATGGTTTTCCTAGGGCCTGATACCACGCGGAGGAATGAGTAGAGGCAAGCAAATCAAGGATGGGGCAAAGCGTGTCAATTAGTGGGAATTGCGAGCCTGTCAGCTCTTAGCTCCAGCCCAGGGGGATGAATTTACTCAGGGTCTCAATGACATTCACGTGTCATTGCCCCTTGGTCTCTGTAACTGATGTTTCATTTTCACCCACTGCATCACTCCAGCTGTTAACCATTTACACTGATACACAAGTGTCTTCACAGGAAAAGAGGAGATTCAACATAAGATAATGGAGAGAAAAGAGATTAGTGGGAGAGGAAAGAAGAACATAAATATGGAAAAAACTAGTCTGTGAATGTGGAGATGTGAAATCTAGCAGTAGCTGCTAGAGAGCAAGTAGGTCGACAGAAGAGAAATTTTTGAATTTCACACAGAAAGAAGAGAACCAAGGAATACATAGGAATAAGAATAATAAATAGAGTGGGAAGATATTTAATGAATAACAAAATTCAAGGACTTTTGTTAATCAACTTCTCTTTATGTAGTACTTTATTATGGGACTAATGAGACTGGAAGTGTGACACAATTTACTTTAATTAGTTTCATTCATTCATTCATTCAACAATTGTGATTGAATGTTTACTGGGTGCTGTGAGTTACGTTAGATAATGGGGATAAATGAATGACTGAGAAGTAGGAGGGGCTATCATGTTAGCAGAACAGCAAAGCATACAAATAAATACTTAGCAATACAGTAATTTAAAACCTGTAATAGAAATCCATATGAGTGTTGGTAATCAATTATAACCCTATCCCCTCTTTCTCAGTTTTAATATATAAGATAGAGATGGAATGGGAAACCATTTGGTAACTTGCTTTACCTTAATTAGCCTACATTGGTTCCACAAATTCCATGCAGCATTATAATTACTCTTTTGGCCATAACTGTGACACTTCACACCTGCTCAAAGAGTGCAACCTCTCTGAGTTGAATGTACTTTATTGTGTTCACAAGTAAATCACTTTCTTTTTGCCAGAGTATGGTTGGTTTTGGAGTTCTCCATGTATATGCAGTACTTTTTCCAAAAAGTTTCCTCAAAGACATTTTAAGCCACAATAACAGGGTACATCTTGGCCTTAGAGACTGAGTTCATGGGAGGAAAAGGGAGACATACATACTTGTCCTAAATCTCACCGAGTGCTCCTGGTGTGACCCACAGCCTCTATCAGCCCAAACATCAACTGAGAAACCACTGCAAATGAAGTGCTTGCTCTGTACTGCTACAGAAATCAGAATCAGAGTTGCCTTCGCCATTATTCAACATAACTGGGACTTTTCCAGAGTTTTAGTTTCCATTTGGCTTCCACTGAATGTGTTGTGTTCAGGAGAAAAAGTAATGGTGTCAGTGCCAATTGCAACACTCCAAATTTTGTCAATTTTCATACGATAATTTTCCAAACACTTCTGAACTCTTTTTTTTAAAGTCTTTAACTCATTAAATAGTAAATAGAATTATTGATTGCAGGCACAGTTTCTAGGTACTTGGAGATATTATTAAGCATAATGTGAGGTTCCACTCCTTGTCAGTTAGAGAATAACTTCAGGAATATTAACCATTGTATTTGTGCATGCAATCTAAGATGGAAGGAAACAATAAAAAAGTCAGGTTTTATGACCACTCCATTTTCCTGTGCCTTTCAGATCCTTTGGCTCCTGCCCGATTTAAGAACTCACAGCAGCCCCACAAAGAATAATCTACCTCTGCCTCTTTCCCGAATGCCTGCCATTTCTGGGTCATTTCAAAGTTTTACATCTGCTCCAAGTGGGCTGGGCTTATAGTATTCCTAAAGCTCCTTGTGAGCTGATAAGATACCTTCTCAGGGTCCTCTTCTAAAGAAATGGCCCAGGACTGTGTTTATATGATGAAAATTAGTCTTCGAACGTTTCATAAAGAACATTTCATAAAGAACGTTTCCTTCTATATCACTGAGTGCTTTTATGCTTACTGAGAACTAGTCCAGAAATTATCTCTATTAATCTTTAAAATATTTCTGTGAGATAGACATTCCAATACCACATTTATAAGTGAGGGAACTGAGGCTCACTTTATTTAAGAGGCTCACTTTATTTAAGAGATTTCCCTAAGATGACTGCCTTCATTTTCTCCATTTTTAAGACCATATTTTCTAATACATAATCCCAATTTGATCTCTTAATTCTTTAGAGAGCCCTTTCTAGAGAGGACATTGGAATTGCCTCTGCAATGTCCATAACAATGAGAAACGCAGCCAGGAGCCCATCCCAGCTCCCCACGTAGATTCTGACTCACCTAAGTGAATTGGAGCCTGTCTTTCTCCTGCCTACAGTGATTAGTTCAAGGATGGGCCCAGGACCCAAGCTCATATCTACTGAAGCTCAGGAATTTTGTTTAACGATTAGGGAAGAAGAATTCTTTCTCACCTAAGTTATGAATAAGGAAGTATGTAACATCAGGGCTTTTGGCACCCATTGTGGGGCCACAGAAAGAGACTGACTTCTACCACATGGAAGATATAGCAGAGATATGGGCAAAAACTAAGTCCTTGATAGTAGCATTAATCTTTTGGTTTTCTTCTAACCTAAAGCCTTTCCTGTTTCAATCACATGAACCAATAAATTTTCCTTATAATTAAAACCAGTTTGGTTTACATTTTCTGTTGCTTGCAACCAAAAGCAAGTTTACTAACACATGATGTAATTTAATATCAACAGGGATCGGGCACGGTGGCTGAACCCTATAATCCCAGCACTTTGGGAGGCCAAGGTGGGTGGATCACTTGAGGTCAGGGGTTTGAGACTAGCCTGGCCAACATGGTGAAACCCCATCTCTACTAAAAATATAAAATTAGCTGGGTGTGGTGTTGCATGCCTGTAATCCCAGCTACTTGGGAGGCTGAGGCTGGAGAATCGCTTGAATCCAGGAGGCAGAGGTTGCAGTGAGCCAAGGTTGTGCCTTTACACTCCAGCCTGGGTAACAAGAGCAAAACCTCCATCTAAAAAAAAAAATATATATATATATATATATATATAAAAAAATAAATATATATATATATAATATGTGTGTGTGTGTGTGTGTGTGTGTATACACATATTCAACAAGAAGTTTAATGAGCATATTCTCCTTTAGGTTCTCTAAGTTGTCAATAAAGCCATTGAATGAAAAGACATCAGTATTGTTTCCTAGAGCAGGAAAAAACCAGTGGCATTTGTTTTATAAAAGGACTTCAAAGTACGTAGAGAAATTATTTATAAACAATAATGCCACACTCTCTGCATATCTGTCAGCCCAGCCCCTGTTTGGGTATTTGGGCCCACCTTGCCTGTTTCAGATACTTAATCTGTCTTCTTTGTTCTTAGAGCGTGGAGTTCTGCTTGGCATCTATTGCTACTCTGACTTGGGTCTGCCATATTCCCCACCTCCTTTCCAATGACACTGAAACTTAGTTCTCTCAAATCTCATTCCATACTGATGACCTTCACACTGCTTTCCTGGGACATACTAAGTAATCTTCTCATGCATTCATTGATTTATTTAAAAAAATTTGTTGAGCACATTTTATATTCATCAAATTTCTTAGTTGTAAACTGGAAAATCCGCTCTAGCTATTGTAAGAAGCATAGCTTATTAAACATAACAAATCTCAAGAAAAGTCAGAAAACTGGGTTTGGCTGCTACACAGAGTGACCAGGAGACACACCTAACTGCTCTGCAAAGTACTACTGTATAGCCACATGGCACTGGATTCCAGAAACTTCCCTGCAGCTGCCTCAGAAGAACCAGATGCCTCTGCCACCATGCCCCCCATGAATCTGATGTTCTTCCTTATGGCTACCACCTCTCACTGCTCACCTCCAAACCCTACATAGGGCTGTCTGCTTGGTGGAGCTATGTCTTAAGCAAAACATGACTTTCAAGACAGACTAGGAAAAGTAATTTCATACGAAGTCAAACCAGAATAAGGGCTGCCACGAGAGCTGAGGGAGACAGCTTTGTTTCTGCCATGTTACCAAGTGCTGAGCACTGTTTTTAGCAGTGTGGGTCGAGCTATGAAGAAGAGAGACAACATCTCTGGCCTTGCAGAGCAGAAAGCCTAGAGGGGAAGCAGGTAACAAATAAGTACCTAGATATAATTTTAAATAGTGATAAGTAGTATAAGAAAAATAAAATAGATTAACAGGCTGAAGATAGTTATATTATTTTTGATAGGGTGTCCAGGGAAGGCCTTTGTGAGAAAACAAAATTTGAGCAAAGATGTGAATAATGAGAAGCAGAAAGCTGTATGGAAATCTGGGACAAGAGCACTCTAGGCAGAAGGAACAGCAATTTCAGAGGCTCTGATGTGGGGATAAGCTCGACATGCTGAATCAACAGTCAGAAGGCCAGTGCAGGCCCAGGGAACATAACAGGACATGGTGTCAGATAAGTCTACAGGGAAGGATCACACAGGAGCTGGGATATTATACTAAGTGTATTAGGGAGCAACTTGGCATAACTTAGATTGTGTGAAGATTTCTCTGGCTGCTGTATGGAGAACAGATCATGGAAGGGCAAAAGTAGAAGCAGGGAGACTAATCCAAGGCCTGTGTGGTTGCCCAAGCAAGGGACCCCAGAGGCTTGAACTGGAGTGGTGGTGGTAACAAGAGGTGGCAAGAAGTGGTCCAGTTCTTGCAAGTTTTGTAAGTAAACCTAATAGAAGTTGCTGATGGATTGGATACTGGGGATGAGGGCAAATCAAGGATGATTGCCTAAGGTTTTGGCCTGAGCAACTGGGTTGATGATGGGGCCTTAGTAATAAGGGGTAAGATCTGGGAAAGAATCAGGCTTGGGGGCAGACAGGAAAGACAATCAAAACTAGAAATCCAGGTGGAGATGTAGAGTTTCCAAGATGATAGTAGCACAGGGAAGAGGTTGAGATTGATGGTATAAATTGGGAAGACATCAGGATATAGATGCATTTAAAAGCCAGGCAATGGCTGGGCACAATGGCTCACGCCTGTAATCCTAGCACTTTGGGAGGCTGAGGCGGGTGGGTCCCTTGAGGCCAGGAGTTTGACACCAGCCTGGCCAGCATAACAAAACCCCGTCTCTACTAAAAATACAAAAAATTAGCTGGGTGTGGTGATGCACACCTGTAATCCCAGCTACTCCGGAGGCTGAGGCACGAGGATCACTTGAACCCCAGAGGCAAAAGCTACAGTGAGCCGAGATGGTGCCACCACACTTCAGCACTCCAGCCTGCGCAACAGAGCAAGACTCTGTCTCAAATAAATAAATAAATAAATAAATAAATATAATATAATTAAAGCCAGGCAATTGGATGAGATTACATAGGGAGAGAGTGTAGATAAGACAGAAAAAAGGATCAAGAACTGAGCCCCGGGGCTCTCCAAAGTTTGTAATTTGGGAATAAGAAAAAGAAATATTCATTAACTAGTTTTTGAGGAAAGATGAAAACCAGGAAAGTGTGAAGTCCCACTTACCAAGTGAATAAAGTGTTTCCCAAGGGAGGCACTGAGTACCAGTGTTGCATACTTACTCAGCTCAGAAGTCTTGTAAGATGGCAATCAGTGCTCTTGGTACAATGAAGGTTGCTGATGAGCTTGGCAAGAGCCATCTTAGTTTAGGACTGTAGTGGGTATGCAGAATGGGAATTGTCCAGATGAAAGGGAAATTAATTCAGAAGAGAGAGGAGGTAATTGTAGGAGAAAAGTAGGAGGGAGCAGATGAGGCCAAGGATGGAGGGCTGGACTTAGACAGGAGCAGGACAATAAGAAGGCGAAGGGCAGAATGTACAGGGGCTTTAACGATGGAGACATGAACCTGGTCAGGGTTCTGAATCTATATCTGTCATATCTAGTAGAAGTGTGGCCATGAGCTCAAAGTGAAATTGAGGAGAGGAGAGGGTGAAGAAAGGTTTGAAGAAAAAGGAGAAAAGTGTGAAGGTCTCATTTCTAAGAGTTGAAAAGTGATTTTTGAGAGAGAGAGATCATAGGATTACTGAATTTACCAACACCTGTGGTCATGAATTTAGAGTGAGACTAGTGGTATAGTTACATATTTTGCTCAAAACAGCCTTCAGAAAGCAATGCTCCCTTTTTGTTTTGTAAACCAAAAAAGTAAAGGAAGTTCCGGTGATGGAAATTACACACCCGGGAGGAGGGAGGACTAGAACAATGACAGGTGTTGGCGGAGGTATTTTCAGGAGCCAGGGCCTTGTGATGCCCTTGAAGACACATCCTGTGGGTGGCTGATTCCTGCTGCTTTGTAATGAACGTTCTAGCACTGGTTTTGTCTGCCCAGGATAACCCTAAGCCCCAGGTGCCTCCTTTCGGGACAACCCCAGCAGTCTTTGCTCCATTTGCCATCCATCCATCTAGTACCTTCCCATTAAGAACCTAAGGAACTCATGAAGTGTAAGGTGAGCAAGCCTGAGCTGAACCAAGGTAAACTACCTCTGTTGCTTACAATGGGAGCAAACCTATATTCAGCACTTGTTATGGGCTAGGTGCTATTCAAAGTAATTTGCACATTATAACTCTTTTAATCATCTCAATTACCTATGAGGTAGGTACTATTTTTATTCCTGTTTTACAGATGAGGAGACTGAGGCATGTTGAGTGACATGCCCTAGGAAAGCTAGGACTTGCACCTAGACAATCTTGCATGAGAATCTGGGACCTCAACCACCATCCTATACTGTTTCCCTTAGTTATTGTTTACTGGCATATGGCCCAATTTTGGTAGTATTAAAGTAATTAAAGTAATCAGGCATGTTTTACTCTTGTGTTTTTATACAAATTTTCCAATCGCTAAAAACAGAATAACAGTGTATCCAGTTCTATACAGGTTATTTCATTTGTCTAAAAATCATGGGGCTCACAATACTACAGTTATGCTACATTTACTTTATTCAGTCTTCACCATATTGTAGTGAATATTGTTGTTAAGATATTCTGTACTCAAGCTTTGGGCTTCACCCTGCATTTAGTTATTTTTTCCTTTTGCATTTTTATTGCTGTTGAAGCTCCGTTGTTTGTCAGGTGTGTATTTTCTGCTAAATTAATCCAATTACCTTTCTACTTTACCACAGGTTATCATCGCCCTTTCAGAAAAGCATCGTTCACACATTCCTTATAGAAACTCCATGATGACCAGTGTCCTACGAGACAGTTTGGGAGGGAACTGCATGACAACTATGATTGCAACACTCTCCTTGGAGAAGAGGAATCTCGATGTATGTTGGCTCTTCTTTCTGGAGATCTTAATCTAGGTTTTTACTGCTAGCTGGTGAGACAGAGTTGAGGATCTTGGGTGGGTTTCTACCTTTTCAGCTGGGTTGAGTTATGCCTTCAGAGGGCAGTACCCTACAGAGTTCACAGCTGTGGGCTATTTGTCATTGTTATAATAACCCCATTTGAGAATTGACTTCACATAGCGCAGGATAGTTTGAAGAAGCCTCATACACAGATTTTGGAAGGCCTACTGATGGGTTGGCTGTGTCACCCAAGGAAATGGGAAAGCTGACCCATCTGCTTCTCTTGCTTGATTTTGCCCTGATGACTAAGAGCCGGATACCTTGGAGATATCTCTGAGCTGTGTCCCTAGAAATGTTGCTGAGTGAAGCAACCAGGATGCTTTGGCAGGAGCCAGCTACTGAATGGCTCTTCTGGGTTGCTTTAGAGACAGCTAATGTTTAATGTTTGGGATCCAGACACTCCCCAGAAGAGGAAACAAAGCCAAGACTTTGATTGTAAGATGCCTTGACCAGCCTCTCTTTTTGACCTGTTATGAATCTTTATTTTGTGATCTTTCATGTGTATGGATTATGGCTCTTGCTATGATTATGATTCATATATGTGGTTCTGGTCTAAGTGATCAACAACTGAAAACACATACTCTACCAGCTGCCACTTAGGACCTTGTGATCTCTCACTTTTTGGCATTGGTAATTTTATTAAGCCAAAATAAAATTTGGTTAAAAAATAATGTTCTAGAGCAGGAGTCCCTGCCCCCCAAGCCATGGACCAGTACGAGGTCTGTGGCCTATTAGGAACTGAGCCATGCACCAGGAGGTGAGTGGTGGTGGAGCCAGCATTACTGCCTGGGCTCCACCTCCTGTCAGATCAGTGGTGCCATTAGATTCTCATAGGAGCGTGAACCCGATTGTGAACTGCACACGCAAGGGATCTAGGTTTCGCACTCCTTATGAGAATCTAATGCCTGATGATCTGAGTTGGAACAGTTTCATCCTGAAACCACACCACCTGCACCCTCTGTCTGTGGAAAAATTGTCTACCACAAAACCAATCCCTTGTGCCAGAAAAGTTGGGGACTGCTGTTCTAGAGCAAAGCTTCCTAATTTAGGGGCATAGTTCCTCACTGTGAGTTTTATACACATCACTTTTTAGGTATGTATCTTTTTTCTGTGAATAAAAATTAAGCTTTCTCTAGAGAGAGATCTCTGTATACCATAATATTTTAAGAAGTTACTTTGCTTTCTTAGGAGTCTATATCTACCTGCAGATTTGCACAGCGAGTGGCACTCATAAAGAATGAAGCTGTTCTTAATGAAGAAATTGATCCCAGATTGGTAAGCAACTTTTAACTATATTAAAAAATACATTGAAGTATGTCAAAGATTAGCTAAAACTTGCAGGTGCACTTACTCTGTACTGGGAATGTTCTAGGTAGTGGAAACATATTAACTCATTTAATCCTCTAAATAACCTATAAGTAGATGCTATCTGTATCTCCACCTTAAAGATGACAAAACCGAGGTAAAAAGATGTTTGATAACTTGCTCAGAGTCATAGTGCTAATAAGTAGCAGAGTCGGCCTTCACACCCAGGCAGTTTAACTCTAGAGCCACTGCTCTTCCTACTTGCAGCTTCCCATTGCTTCCCGTCAAAGACGTGCAGAAAATCTTAAGGACTCATACAACAGAATCACACATGATTGCATTTATATGAATAACTTAGCCTTTGAAAATACATCAGTTTAACTATCAAGAGACAACAATAGTCCATCTTTGTGTGTGTGTGTGTGTGTGTGTGTGTGTGTGTGTGTGTAGAGACAGAGTCTCACTCTGTAGCCCAGGCTGGAGTGCTGCAGTGCAGTGACATGATCTCGGCTCACTACAACCTCCGACTCTTAAGTTGGAGCAATTCTCCTGCCTCAGCCCCCCGAGTAGCTGGGATTACAGGCACACGCCGCCACACCCGGCTAATTTCTTTTGTATTTTAGTAGAGACGGAGTTTCACCACGTTGCCCAGGCTGGTCTCGAACTCCTGAGCTCAGGCAGTCCACCTGCTTTGGCCTCCCAAAGTGCTAGGATTACAGGCATGAGCCACCGTGCCCGGCCAATAATAGTTCATCTTATATAAAAGCTCATAAAGAAAGAAAAGTCCTAATAGCCATTCAGTAGAACCATATTTTACATACTCGTTCTGTTACTTGTTCTAGTGTTTTTTAAAATTCATTATTGGCTTGATCCGTCAAACTTCTAGTTTTATAACAGTAAATCCTGCTTTATCAAAGAACTGTTTTTAAGCAAAAAAAATTTACATGGTAATAATTTAGCTTATCATAAATGCAGATATTTTCTATTCTCTATTTTGTTAGTTTTCTGTAAAAGAAATGCAACACTGAATCAATTTATGCCAACATTGAAAATGTTAAAATAAAATATCTCAATTATATCAAATTCCATAATTAAGATTATATTATTTTTCAAATCACTCAGCTTTTCTTATTTCTCTAGAAAATAAGCTGGTATGGGCTTAGTAATCTGCATTGAAAAAAAAAATGTGAAATCTTTTTCTTCTTTTTTAAGACGGAGTCTCACTTTGTCGCCCAGGCTGGAGTGCAGTGGTGCGCTCTCGGCTCACTGCAAGCTCTGCCTCCCAGGTTCACACCATTCTCCTGTCTCAGCCTCCCCAGTAGCTGGGACTACAGGTGCCTGCCACCACGCCCGGTTAATTTTTTGTATTTTTAGTGAGACAGGGTTTCACCGTGTTAGCCAGGATGGTCTCGATCTCCTGACCTCGTGTTCCGCCCGCCTCGGCCTCCCAAAGTGCTGGGATTACAGGCGTGAGCCACCGCGCCTGGCCAAAAAAATGTGAAATCTTACCAGCAGTGTTTCATTTATAAATTTCTAAAATCCAAAAAAAAATTATCAAATTAATTGTTACCCATATTAATTACTACTTCCTCTTAATTGTCCTTTCTCCTCTTTTTCCCCATGGAAGGACAGAGGGGAGGGAGGACAAAGGAATAAGGAGGCTATCTGCTTTGTGCTGCTTGCCTCAGAAAGCACCAAGCTCCTCTGATGGAGTTCTCTTCTGGAGAAACCAATGGGTGAGGCAGCATCGATTTCAGCATAGGCCCTGGTCAGGTATCACACAGTGTTCCTGCTGGAGAAAGAAGACAGAATGCAAAGGCATGATTCAGGCGGAACTGAACTCCTAGGTGGATTTTGTTGCTGTCCCTACCCTTCCAGTAGTCCTATAGCATTACAATGCCGAATGAGAAAGAGAGTTAACAAAGTGACTAGCCCAAGACAAAAACTAGTTCAGAATTTACGGAAAATAAACATATTAGACATTGGAGGGTTTTATTGGTGCTTTTTTGTTTGTTTTTTTGTTTGTTTGCATTTGGCTAGAGGCTTTTCTTTGAAGGAATGTGAAGAATTTGAAAAAAAGGTAAACATTATTATGTGTTTGATATAGGTCTGTGAGAGATTTGAAGAAAAGAGAAATGAGGAATCAAAAGCTAATAGCTGATAATTGATTGAACAAATGTTGAGGTCTTCCTGGTGCAGACTAATCTGGTAATTGACAAGTGCTGTTTCCTGGTCTCTTTTATAATTGCTTCTAAAAACTGACATTACTGTCAGTAATTTTATGTACAGAGCTTGTCTGAGGCACAAGTGACAATTGAGAATTTGTCCTACAAACCACTCAAGACCAAACTTGGGTGGCATTTCCTATATCTTACTTTCAAAATTTAATGGCAAATATGAAGCCAGCTGATAAGGATTTGCCCTGCTTTCTTTAAAAGTATTGGTACCTCAGGCCAGGCACAGTGGCTCACGCCTGTAATCCCAGCACTTTGGGAGGCTGAAGCAGGTGGATCACCTGAGGTCAGGAGTTTGAAACCAGCTGGATCAACGTGGAGAAACCCCGTCTCTACTAAAAATACAAAAAATTAGCCTGGTGTGGTGGTGCATGCCTGTAATCCCAGCTGCTCGGGAGGCTGAGGCAGGAGAATTGCTTGAACCCAGGAGGTAGAGGTAACAGTGAGCCAAGATTGCACCATTGTGCTCCAGCCTGGGCGATAAGAGCGAAATTCCATCTCAAAAAGAACCAAACTAAACCGAACAAAGTAAAAAAAGTATTGGTACCTCAGAGAGACAAGGTGGTAAAAGAACTATGAACAAGGCCAGAGCCTGTGGTGACTGGGCATGAGCTCAAATCTCCTAAGGATGTCTCTAATGCCAGGGTTCCTTCAGTAATTGGATGGGAGGCATAACTGTAGTAATCTCAAAACCAAAAACACCTGGCTTAGTTTTGAGATTTTTTTTTTTTTTTTTATTCAATAAGACAGTAGAATAATTTGTTATTAGATTTGACTTAAATGCCTTAGTAAAAATAGAAAATATGACATCATTATTAGTTTAATAGAGAAGGGTGCCAATGTAGTTACTGTCTCAGGATTTTCATTCTGTGTAGATTGATGATCCTAAGAATATTTTTTAAAAAGAAGCAAACAAAACCCACATGAGCCTATACATTTCAGTAAAATTCTAGGAGCACTGACATGTTCAAAATACTCAATATCATGTTCTTTGGGACTTCTGGTCCTGTTGATATGGTCCAAATAATCTGAAACTCACCTATATATCCAAGCATCTTTGAAATACATACGTAAGGTTGAAAGGAAGTAAGGGAATTTTCCAGAGCCCAGAAACTAAGCTGAGGCTGCAGTTGTCCTGGAGTGGAGATATAAAGGAGGTTGTAGCAAAGGAATAGAGATCAAAGCTCTGGGATGTTGCAAGATGGGTGCTGAACCTAAGACATCCTCTCTTTTCCCCAACACAAAACCAGTGAAAGAGAGAATTAGAAAAACAAAACAAAACAAAAACAATCTATCCACTAGCATATGGAGATGTCAGGTAAGCTTGTCCACTTTAGACTCGTCTATAGGTAGAACAAAAAGTAATTTCTCTGAAAACTACTCTGAAAAATGTGAAACCCTAGCTCTGCCTCACATAGGTTTGAAGTTCAAATTTACATAACCCCTTTAGTCTGACAATCTCCAAGCAAAAGAAGTTAGAAAATGAGTAAAGCAGGCCGGGCGCGGTGGCTTACTCCTGTAATCCCAGCACTTTGGAAGGCCAAGTGGGTGGATCATCTGAGGTCAGGTGCATGGCCAACATGGTGACACCTTGTCTCTTTTAGTAGAGACTAAAAATACAGAAATTAGCTGGGTGTGGTGGTGGGCGCTAGTAATTCCAGCTACTCAGGAGGCTGAGGCAGGAAAATCGCTTGAACCTGGGATGCGGAGGTTACAGTGAGCTGAGATAGTGCCATTGCACTCCAACCTGGGTGACAAGACAAGAGCAAAACTCTGTGTTAAAAAAAAAAAGTAAAGCTACTAAGAGGAAGAAAGGAAGGAATGACAGACCAGATCCTATGGTGTTTTTCTTTCAAGTTTTGAGTAATACCAAATATTCCAGAAAGGATAAAAGCTAGATCAAGCCTGCTAATTTTTGTTTTAGGAATTTTGCATTATGATAGGAAGATTATTAATATGACATAGTATCACGAACTAGTGGGGTTTATTTTGGGAATTCAAGGTAATCTATCACTAGAAAATATATCAATGTATAGTGTAAGAAAAAAATGAGAAAAGTTAAAAGCAAATTTAAGATAATAGTAATGGGGAATTCATTTGAGGAAGACTATGTAGGGGTGAGGTCTGTAATGTTCTATTTCTTAAGTACAGGGTACATGGATGTTCACTTAAGCTAAGTAGTGGGTACAAGGTATTCTTTTATACTGCTTTATATGCCTGAGATTGTTTATACTAAAATACTAATCACATGAATTAATATGATTCATCACATTCAGAGTTTAAAGACAGAAATTATATTATTTCATCCCTAGTTGCAGAAAAAGTGTTTAAGCACATTAAACATTCAACCATACTTTGAAAACATCATTTTAAAGGTGAAATGTTAGAAGAAATAAGACAGGAATGTCTTAAGAATTGAACTTGGAAGTCCTAGCTAGGAAAATGAGACAATAACAAGAAATAAAATGTGTAAGAATTAGAAAAGAAGAAAAACATCTGTCATTACTTGCAGACAATTTTATTGCTTACATAGAACATCCAAGACTATTTAATGATAATAGAACCCCCGAAGTTTCAGAAAATTATTTGGTACGTAATCCATACATAAAAATGAGTTGCCTTCCTACATGCCAGAAGCCAACAGTTAGAATATATAATTTTATAAAAATTATATTTACAGTATCAACAAAAACTTTTAAATTCCTGATAGAAAATATAATTAAAGACATGTAAGGTATTTGTAAAGAAAATTATAAATCCTTATTGAAAGGAATCAGTGGAAAGCTATACCATGTTTATGGATGGGATAATTTAATATCATTAATTTGATGTCCGACCAAATTAACCTTTTAATTAAATGTAATAATTCCAGTTAAAATTTGAGGACGGCCGGGCGTGGTGGCTCACGCCTGTAATCCCAGCACTTTGGGAGGCCGAGACGGGAGGATCACAAGGTCAGGAGATCGAGGCCATCCTGGCTAACACGGTGAAACCCCGTCTCTACTAAAAATACAAAAAATTAGCCGGGTGCGGTGGCGGGCGCCTGTAGTCCCAACTACACAGGAGGCTGAGGCAGGAGAATAGCGTGAACCCGGGAGGCGGAGTTTGCAGTGGGCCAAGATCACGCCACTGCTCTCCAGCCTGGGCCACAGAGCCAGACTCCGTCTCAAAAAAAAAAAAAAAAAAAAAAAAA
>NW_022312005.1:0-2942 GCF_002776525.5 Piliocolobus tephrosceles | reverse complement strand
AAATGTGATACAAAAACTACAAGCCTTATTAATATTGTAACATACAAAAAAAAAAAAAAAAAAAAATTAAGTTTTTTTCCGAATGCATATAAGAACTATATTAAAATACTTACACACTTGAAAACTAATAATTCAGTTTTAACCTAAAAAAATAATACAAACATTAAAAGTGAAATGTTATAAGTATATAATTTAAGCTTGTAATTGTATATTGGTACTATTATATATATTCTTATGCTTTTTTATTTAAATAAGTACTACATATTCAAAAATATGCCATTTTATGTCGTTATAGTAATATTATATTTATTTCTTAAGTTGTAATTTTTTAATAACATTTTTTTGACAAATACAGTGTTAATATCGTCACTTTAGATATTGACAATCTTGACACTGCTTACATGTTTATTCTCTACTATTGTCATCATTACTATCTTCATATTCTGATCATTTTTATGTAAATTATAATTTTTATATTTTTTACTCAATTTTTAATTTCAACATACTATCTTAGTAATACCTTAAAGTTTTTTTCCTTTATATCGTTTTATATTTAATATTTTTATTCAATGAATGATTGATTGATAGATTGATTACTTTTAATACATGGTTATTGGTTCTAAACTTGTCATAGTCTGGTCTCTTCATATTCACTACTTTCTCCCAAAAAACTAGAATTATTATCCTCATCTGGAGATTCATCTTCAAAAGATAACATTGGCATTAATTGAAAATCGTCCTCAATTGGTTGCTATAAAAAATAAAAATATGCGTAACAAATAGTTTTATGCACACTTTATAAATTTTATATAACTATATATATATGTAACAAATGTATTTATATATATTTATACTAATCTTACATTGTTTATCATTCTGTATAGACATATACATATAAATATTATTATAATTAACACTATAAAATATGTTAACAGAATAAAAACAGTCACATGATGAGGTAACAACTGTCCATAATTAATAGGCTATATAGTAACGTTTCACAAGACTCTATGTAATAATATTCCAGTTTCATTTCCATTTTCCATATTATCTGTAAAACACAGTATATTACTTTTTTTTATATATATTGTAGTCAAACATAGTTAAATGAATTTAATTCGTTTTTTAAAAAAAAAAAATATTATATGTTTCATTACATGTATTTGTAAGTAGAGTACTTAAGTTTTGATTCTCATACTCGTTATCAAATGGGTCACCTTCTGCCATTATGATTAGTTATATTTTCAAATCTGTAAACAAAATAAAAATACATAACATGTTAAAAATAGCTACTATATTATTATGTCTATATGTGTTACATTATTATAAATTTTTTTTCATATGAAAATTATAATATATAGTAAGTTTAAACAATTAAATAGGATCAAAAGCTTTCAATAAAAATATATATACAACAAAAATGTATTATATCAAACATAAAAAATAAAATATTAAGCCTGTTTATATTTTTATGTATTCTAAAAAAGTTCATAGTTTTTACTTAACGAAAAGCTATACGACAAATGCAATATTATGAACTTAAATTGTGAAGCAATAATTATAATGCATGATTACTTTTATTATATGTATTATGAATGATTCTATTTGCAATTATAATTATATGTTGTATATATGTTAATATTATGTAAAAAAATACATAAATACAATAATATAAAACTGTTAAATCTTCAATATTTAATGAATTTTAAAACATATGTATATGTATATGTATATATATATATATATATATATATATATATATGTGAGCGTATATATACGAACATGTATATAATCGTATTACGTATTTTGTTTTACATATAACAATTAATATTTTCAAAAAATAAAAATATATAATATTAATTTTTAGTAATATGTTAATACATACAAATTTATGCGCATATTAACTTTTCTTTATAATCCAATACAAATGTTTAACATAATCAAACATTGCCATTATATATAATGCAACAATTTATAATCTCTTGTACATTTTTTAAATGATATTTGTTGAGCTTTTACAAATGAAAATGAAAAACCATTAACGACATACAGACACAAAGAAGGTACCCTAACTATATATTTATATTTTACACTGTATAAAAAAAAAAAAAAAACGTGTTTTACAATATTTTAATAAATATTTATAATAAACTATTTTGTTTCCTTATATTCAAATTAAAACATGTATATATATTACATTTTCAAATGTTATACTTTTATACCATTTTTGATCAATTCCAAAAAGTTTACATATTTCATAAAAAGAATAAAATAATTTGTGTCCATTATATTTGCATGTGTTTTTATCTAAATTTTTATTATAAGTCTTTGTCTCACGTTTTATTTATTTTTAAATGTGACAAATAAAAATCGCTACTTATATAGGCAACTGTAAGTGACCATGTTTTCTACAATTGCTTTTACTTAAATTATTAATATTATAAATGTTTTTTTTTACTTATGTAGTTTCAAATATAGTAAATAAAATTCGCAAATTACATAACCATTCACACTGATTCTGCTTAAACCACTGTCAAATATGTATACATATACACATCAATTCAATATACGACAAATGTAATATTATAAAAGTATTATATATTTGTTAAAAAAATACATTGTAAATAACACATGTATCAATTTATAACGTTAATTTTGTATAACAAAAAAAAAAAAAAAAAAAAAAAAAATCTTCGCATACAATTAAATATATTATAATTTAAAAAGGTTTTATTATGTCATTTTTTTTTTTTTTTTTTAGTATAGAAAATGTATGTTTTTACTTTATATTATTACATGTTAACTATTTTATTTGAAATATGAATAATACGAATATTATTTATTATGTTAATTACCACTATTGCTAACATTACTATTGCCAACATTACTATTGCTAACATTACTATTGCCAACATTACTATTGCCAACATTACTATTATTAA
>NW_022312004.1:0-3497 GCF_002776525.5 Piliocolobus tephrosceles | reverse complement strand
TGTAAACTAGTTCAACCATTATGGAAAACAGTATGGCAATTCCTCAAGGATCTAGAACTAGATGTACCATATGACCCAGCCATCCCACTACTGGGTATATACCCAAAGGATTATAAATTATGCTACTACAAAGACACATGCACACGTATGTTTATTGCGGCACTATTCACAATAGCAAAGACTTGGAATCAACCCAAATGTCCATCAGTGACAGACTGGATTAAGAAAATGTGGCACATATACACCATGGAATACTATGCAGCCATAAAAAAGGATGAGTTTGCGTCCTTTGTAGGGACATGGATGCAGCTGGAAACCATCATTCTTAGCAAACTATCACAAGAAGAGAAAACCAAACACCGCATGTTCTCACTCATAGGTGGGAACTGAACAATGAGCTCACTTGGACTCGGGAAGGAGAACATCACACACTGGGGCCTATCATGGGGAGGGGGGAGGGGGGAGGGATTGCATTGGGCAGTTATACCTGATAGAAATGATGAATTGATGGGTGCTGACGAGTTGATGGGTGCAGCACACCAACATGGCACATGTATACATATGTAACAAACCTGCACGTTATGCACATGTACCCTAGAACTTAAAGTATAATAAAAAAAATAAAATAAAATAAAGTAAAATAAAAGGACACTGACCATAAATAAATAAATAAATAAATAAATAAATAAATAAATAAATAAATAAAAAGAAAAAAAGAAGATGAAACAAACTCTTAATTTCTTCATCAAGTGTAAAACTGTGGACTGAACTCTGGAGGAATAATACATTAAAAGACACACAAGCACTATGTATTTCTTTGAAGTTTTATTGAGAAATATTAATAACATACCACAGAAGCCACCCATTTAAAGTGCAAAATTTAATAGTTTTCAGTATATTTGCACTGTTGTGCAAACATCACCACAATAAATTTTAGATCACTTTCATGACCCCGAAGTAAACCCTGTAACCCTCCATTTCCCCCCAACTCCCCTAACCCTGGGCCACCACTAATCTACTTTCTGTCTCAACGTATTGTTGTATTTTGAAATTTTATTTAAATGGAATTACATAACATGTGGTATTTTGTGACTGGCTTCTTCCACTTAGCATAATATTTTCAAGGTTTATTTAATCCTGCATGTGCAGAGGGGGCACTTTGCATAAGGATAAACCTGGAGGGGGGGTGCTAACTGATTGATTTTGAAACTTCCCTCCAAAATTGTATTTTTTGTTTGTTTGTTTGAGAGAGAGTCTCACTCTGTTACCAGGTTGGAGTGCTGTGGCATGATCTCAGCTCACTGCAACCTCCACCTCCTGGGTTCAAAGGATTCTCCTGCCTCAGCCTCCTGAGTAGGTGGGATTACAATCATGTGCCACCACACCTGGCTACTTTTGTATTTTTAGTAGAAACAGGGTTTCTCCATGTTGGTCAGACTGGTCCTGACCACCACCATGCCCATCTAATTTTTTTTTTTTTGGAAGATAGGGTCTCACTCTGTCACCCAGACTGGAGTGCAGTGGCACAATCTCAGCTCACTGCAGCCTTGACCTTCAGGGCTCAAATGATCCTCCCACCTCAGCCTCCCAAGTAGCTGGGACTACAAACAAGCGCCACCACACCTGACTAATTTTTGTATGTTTTTGTTAAGACAGGGTATTGGCATGTTGTCCAGGCTGGTCTCAAACTCCAGAGCTCAATGATCCACCCACCTTGACCTCCCAAAGTGCTGGATTACTGGTGTGAGCCACTGCATTTGGCCTAATTTTTTTTTTTTTCCCCTGAAGAGATGAGGTCTTGCTATGTTGTCCAGACTGGTCTCAAACTCCCAGATCATACAGTCCTCCCACCTTGGAGTTCCAGAGTGCTGTGATTACAGGTGTGAGCCACCACACCAGCCCATTCTTTCTTTTCTTCTGTGTATTCAGAAATTTTTTTAAACGTGTTTTCCACTTACAGCATTTCTCAGGTTGGACTAGCCATCTTTCAAGTGCTCAGCAGTCTTATTGGACAGCACAGCTCTGGACGGTGATTTTATGTACATCCCCACTGCTCTCTCTGCCTCGATTCCTGTCTACCCCACACCCCTGCAAAAAGTGGTTGTTTTGTTTGTTTTTTGTTTTTTTGAAATGGAGTCTCGCTCTTTCACCCAGACTGCAGTGCAGTGGTGCGATCTCGGCTCAGTACAACCTCTGCCTTCCAGGTTCAAGTGATTCTCCTGCCTCAGCTTCCCAAGTAGCTGGGATTACAGATGTGCACCACCAAGTCTGGCTAATTTTTGTCTTTTTAGTAGAGACAGAGTTTTGCCATTTTGGCTAGGCTGGTCTCGAACTCCTGACCTCAAGTGATCTGCCCGCCTCAGCCTCCCAAAGAAAGGCTTCCTTCCCTTTCTCCCTTTCCTCCTCCCTCCTCTCACATGTGGTGAGTCTTTTGCCCTTCCACCTTCCACTATGCCCAACCTAGAAAGCTTGTTTTATTTTATTTAATAATATTATTATTTTTCTTGAGTGGAGTCTTGCTCTGTTGCCCAGAGTGGAGTACAATGGCATGTTTCAGCTCCCTACAACCTCCGCCTCCCAGGTTCAAGCAGTTCTCCCTGCCTCAGCCTCTTGAGTAGTTGGGATTACAGGTGCCCACCATCATGCCCAGCTAATTTTTGTATTTTTAGTAGAGACGCGGTTTCACCATGTTGGCCAGGCTGGTCCTGAACTCCTCACCTCAGGTGATCCCCCCACCTAGGCTTTCCAGAGTGCTGGGATTATAGCATGAGCCACCGCTCCCGGCCAGAAAGCCTATTTTGAAATGTGTGTATACAGCCCCTTATGTTTCTGCCTGGTTTTTAAAATAACATATTTAGGTCTATATGTTTTATGATGTAAGATCTCACTGTATGTGTTGCTTTGCATCATTGAACAGTTTTGGTAATTATTTTTACTTTCTATATATTTTAGAGTTTTCATTAAGCTAATACAGAATTTCACATTCAGGGCTGGGCACAGAGGCTCATTCCTATAATCCAGCATTTTGGGAAGCCGAGATAGATGGATCACCTGAGGTCAGGGGTTTGAGACCAGCCTGGTCAACATGGCAACACCCCGTCTCTACTAAAAATACAAAATTAGCCGAGTGTGGTGGTGCATGCCTGTAATCCCAGCTACTTGGGATGCTGAGGCAGAAGAATCGATTGAATCTGCGAGGCGGAGTTTGCGGTGAGCCAACATCATGCCATTGTATTCCAGCCTGGGCAACAATAGTGAAACTCCATCTCAAAAAAAAAAAAAAAAAATACAAAAATTAACTGGGCGTGTTGGCAGGTGCTGATAGTCCCAGCTACTCAGTAGGCTGAGGCACGAGAATTGCTTGAACCCAGGAGGCAGAGGTTGCAGTGAGCCAAGATCTCATGACTTCACTCCAGCCTGGGCCACAGAGCAAAACTCCTTCTCAAAAAAAAAGAAAGAAAAAAATTCAAATTCATATTCACTCATATCAAAAATGA
>NW_022311999.1:0-5819 GCF_002776525.5 Piliocolobus tephrosceles | reverse complement strand
CAAAGCAAGACCCCATCTCAACAAAAAATTAAAAAATTAGCCAGACGTAGTGGCACTTACCCGTAGTCCCAACTACTCAAGTGGCTGAGGCAGGAGGTTCGCTTGAGTCAGGGAGGTTGAGGCTGCAGTGAACCATGATTATACCACTGAACTCCAGCCTAGGTGACAGAGCAAAGGCTCTATCTCAGAAAAAAAAAAAAAAAAAAAAAAAAAAAGGCTATTTTCCTCTTCAATGACATCTATGGAGTCCACTCATTAAACATAGTGTTGGCTCGGTGCAGTGGCTCACGCTTGTAATTCCAGCACTTTGAGCACTTTGAGAGGCTGAGGTGGGCAGATCACGAGGTCAGAAGTTTGAGACCAGCCTGGCCAGCATGGTGAAACCCCATCTCTACTAAAAATACAAAAAATTAGGCCAGGCACGGTGGCTCAAGCCTGTAATCCCAGCACTTTGGGAGGCTGAGATGGGCGGATCACGAGGTCAGGAGATCGAGACCATCCTGGCTAACACGGTGAAACCCCGTCTCTACTAAAAAAAATACAAAAAAACTAGCCGGGCATGGTGGCAGGCACCGGTAGTCCCAGCTACTTGGGAGGCTGAGGTGGGAGAATGGCGTAAACCTGGGAGGCGGAGCTTGCAGTGAGCTGAGATCCGGCCACTGCACTCCAACCTGTGTGACAGAGCGAGACTCTGTCTGAAAAAAAAAAAAAAAAAAATACAAAAATTAGTCAGGCATGGTGGTGCATGCCTATAGTCCCAGCTACCCGGGAGGCTGAGGCAGCAGAATTGCTTGAACCTGGCACGCAGAGGTTGCAGTGAGCTAAGATTGTGCCACTGCACTCCATCCTGGGCAACAGACTCCAACTCCAAAAAAAAAAAAAAAAAAGATGAAGTCACAAGATAGAAAGAGGCTAGATCCCTGAATCAATGCTAGTAGCACCACTCAACATACATGAGATGTCAACAAGGGTTGGCCCCTCCTGAACTTCTGATCTAATTGATGTGGAGAAGGGCCTGGGCAATTGTTTTTTTAGCCCCCCAGGTGATCCTAACAGGCAGCGAGAATTGAGAACCACTGGATTGGGGCAGATATACAAGTGCAGAGTTGCTTAGTAGAGAAATACTGAGTTTCCAGGAATGCCCCCAGGAAATGGGAAGAAAGTTGCCCAGAAAGGAGAGGGAAAAAAGAGGACAGAGAGGACCCAGCAACATGGTGGAGGCAAGCGACCAAAAGAGAAGAAGTTGACCAGAAAGACAGTCTTTGTGCCAGGAATGGTCAGGGGCTCTTTGGAATAGAGGTGTTTAACAATCAATGCCAAATTCCCATCAGAACTATGAGGTAATATGAACCCCCATGGATGCTTTGGGGAAATCATTGCACTTCCCCAAAGGGTGGTTGCTCATCTGGCCATTGCAAGGAGAAGGGAACCACCAAAGCTCCTGAGACTCCTCAATGATCCCAAAGGAGTGGCACGCAGTTCCGCTGAATAACTCAGGTAGGAAGAAAGTTGACCTCTTAACCCTGAATGATTTGCCAAACATCACCCCTGGGTGGTCTTTTGATATCACCTATGTCCTCTGTTTTTGAGCACCTGGAAGCAATCCTAGTGTTACCACTAGAAGAGTCCATGACACTTTTACAGAAGATGAACCTGAAGCCCAGAGAGGTAAAGGGACCTGCTGGAGGCCGCACAAGTTCCAGGTGGAGCTGAGTGGATTAGCCACAGCGTGTCTGGGTCCTCTAGCCCCATGAATGCTCACAGACACCTGGGTGTAGGCATTTATTTTTTTTTTAATTTTAGATTCAGGGGTACACGTGCAGGTTTGTTACATAGGCATATTGTGTGATGTTGAGGTTTGGGTTTCTATTGAACCTGTCACCCAAATAGTGTACAGAGAACCCAATATGTCGTCAATATGTCGCTTTTCTTTTTTCTCTCTTTTTTTATTTTCTTTCCTTTTTCTCTTTTTTTTTGAGACGAAGTCTTGTTCTGTCCCCTAGGTGGGAGTGCAATGGCATGATCTTGGCTCACTGCAATCTCTGCCTCCCAGGTTCAAGAGATTGTCCTGTCTCAGTCTCCCAAGTAGCTGTGATTACAAGTGTGTGTCACCACACCTGGCTAATTTTTGTATTTTTAGTAGAGGTGGTTTTTCATATTGGCCAGGCTGGTCTTGAACTCCTGACCTCAGGAGATCCACCCGCCTCGGCCTCCCAAAATGCTGGGATTACAGGCATGAGCCACGGTGCCCGGCCAATATGTCATTTTTCAACCCTTGTCTCCCTCCCTCCCTCCTCTCATCATCCCCAGTGTCTATTGTTGCCATCTTTATGTCCATGTGTACCTATAATGTTTAGCTCTCACTTAGAAGTGAAGGCATGTGGTATTTGATTTTCTCTTTCTATGTTAATTTGCTTAAGATAATGGCCTCGAGCTATATTCATGTTACTGCAAAGGACATGAGGTTTTTTTTGTTTGTTTGTTTGTTTTGAGAGGGAGTCTCACTCTGTCGCCCAGGCTGGAGTGCAGTGGCACGATCCTGGCTTACTGTGACCTCTGCCTCCCAGATTGCAATACAAGCAATTCTCCTGCCTCAGCCTCCTGAGTGGCTGGGACTACAGGTGTGCACCACCACCCCCAGCTAATTTTTGTATTTTTGGCAGCCACAGGGTTTCACTATGTTGGCCAGCCTGGTCTTGAACTCCTGACCTCAGGTGATCCACCCGCCTTTGCCTCCCAAAGTGCTGGGAGTACAGGAGTGAGCCACCACGCCCAGCCAATTTCATTATTTTTATGGGTGCACTGTATCCCATGGTGTATATGTACCACATTTTCTTTATCCAATCCACCACTGATGGGCACCTAAATTGATTCATTGTCTTTGCTATGGTGAATAGTGCTTCCATAAGCATACAAGTGTGTTGGAGGCCGAAAGAATGAGGGTCGTGATCAACTCAGTATACCACTGAAGGCTATACGAGCAAACAGCAAACTGTTCTCATAAATGCAGAATGTTGGCAAAAAACTGACAAACTGCGTCTGCCGCCCAGAAGGAATGCTGAGGGCAGTCACGCCCCAGGCGCAGTGTTTGTGATTATCTACAGGCATACCTGAAGCCTGTTAGCAATTATATGAACCTGTGATAAATCAAGCAGCTGACCAATGGTTACCTGCTCCTCCCTGCTCTTTCTGCCCAATAAATAATGGAGGGCTGTGGAAGCTCAGGGCCCTTGCTCACTAGAAGCAAAAGCAAGGACCCCTTCTTTAAAGCAGATTCTTTTGTATTAAGTTTTCATTTCTGTGTTCATCCTCTTTTGTTCAGTCCCCTAGTAACTGTCACAAGTGGCGTTCATCCCACGTTCAGTCCCATTGTGACAATCTCACAAGTGCAGGTATCTTTCTGGTGAAATGATTTCTTCTCCTTTGGGTAGATGTCCAGTGATGGGATTGCTGGAATGAATGGTAGTGCTATGAAAAATCTCCAAACTGCTTTCCACAGGGGCTGAACTAATTTACATTCCCACCAATAGTGTATAAGCACTCGCTTTTGTCTGCAACTTCACCAGCATCTTATTTTTTGACCTTTTAGTAATAGCCATTCTGACTGGTGTGAGATGGTAACTCATCATGGTTTTGGTTTGCATTTCTCTGATGATTAGTGACGTTAAGCACTTTTTCATACATTGTCACTTGTATGTCTTGTTTTGAGAAATGTCTATTCATGTCCTTGGGTACAAGCACTTAGAAGGAGCATCTTCTGGGGATGGGGGAGTATGCAGGGGCAAGACAGGAAAGGAAGACATTGCAGAAAACAAGACACGTCACTCTGACTTCCATTCTAGAGTCATCTGTGCTGTGCTCCCCAGCTCTCACTTTCTCCCAAAGCCATCCACCAACCCCAACCAAAGACAAGCAGAGCCAGAAGCCTTTGCTTTCACATTTAATCCAAGGAAAAGAAAAAACCCATCAGTGAGAAAACTCAAGAAATGGATGGCTGAGGGAGGGGACAGAGGAGGGGCACTGGGGCTGGGACTGAACATGGACAGTGGACGG
Organism: Piliocolobus tephrosceles; assembly: GCF_002776525.5. Classification (NCBI taxonomy): domain Eukaryota; kingdom Metazoa; phylum Chordata; class Mammalia; order Primates; family Cercopithecidae; genus Piliocolobus; species Piliocolobus tephrosceles. The sequence goes on along the minus strand of NW_022311999.1, from coordinate 1,766 downwards.
TAGGGTCCTCACTCTCCTGAGGTCCCTCAAATACAAGAGTCCACAATGACAGGGAGGGAGAAGAGTCACAGAGCTAATGTGGTGGGCACACACACCTGTTCCAACCCAGCCCCAGCCCTGTCCCAGGTGAGCCAAGGACTGACAGCCTCCGCTCCCACTTAATAGATACCTGGGAGGGCTGTGGAATGGGGCTCAGGCAGGGGAGGTAGGAGGCTGTTCAGAGAGGAAGGACTGAGAAGAAACAGGAGGGAAGAGCTGTCAGTGACAGGCCTGTCACTAGCAGTGAAGGTGCCATGAGGGCCAGGTACCCAACCCATCTCCATCAGAGATGATGGTCATTTGGACCAAGGGGGCAGAGGCAGCTGCAACAACAAATCTTCCCCTGCCTCTACCCTCAAGTCCCCCAGGGAAGGTAGGAAGTGGCAAGTGACACCATAACCGCAAGTCAGCAGGAAAACACCCCATTTCCTTCCCACTCCCTTAGGCTGAGGGTGATGCAAGGGACAGACGAACCAGGATGAAAGGACACTGATCAAGGGAAAAGAGGAGCAGGAAGATGAGTGCCTGGTATATGCAGAGGCACACCAACGAGATGGGGGCAGGCCTGGACTTTCCACCCCATGTGTACACTCTATGCAAATGTAAATGACATTCCTAGTATAAGAAATAAATTCTAACATTTGTAATAAATATTCTGTTTATTCTCCTTCCCCTTCCCTAGGAAATGGGCACACAGTGGTTCAGGGGCCAGCTTTGGCTGACGCTGCAGAAAAGACTAGTTAGACACTTGGAAGAACTGGGAGGCACAGGGGTTTGGACTCGGGGTGTCCCAGGTTGTCCCCTCTGAGGACAGGCTCACCCCGGAAGGAATGCAGAGAACAATGAAGGATGAGATGCCCAAATACATCTAGGACAGCATTCTTTCTTAAAGGGAGTCTCCTATTTTACAAAACTGCCCTCCCCAAGTGACGGCAGGGGGGCATTTAGGGTAGAGGGACAATAGGACAAGGGAGAAAACATCAGGAAAGGCCCAGGGCTTCGGAGTCTGGGATCACGGTATTATAAGAAATGAGGGCTGATGGGGAACCCCCAGAAAGGGGCCCCAAAGAGTGACCTCCAAAACAAAACAATCCTTTGCTTCCTCCCCAAACTAAACCTGACACACACACACGTGCACACACACACACACACACACGTACATATACACACACCCCAGTGCCAGAGGCAGAGACAGGCGCCAAGCATGCACATGGAACCACAGGCTGTGCAGACTACAGTGTAAATGGCGCCCCCTGGAGTTGTGTGTGAGGAACCTCCTGGTGGGCAACTGTCCTTCAAGCCCAGGCTCCCAAGGTCCCTTCTGCACTCCCCCTCAGCCCCTCCAACCCGGCAGCCCTGACGCAAGTGGGTTACCTGGACCTGGCTAGAGAAAAAACCAAAATGGACCAAGGTCAAGGACACAGAACCCAGACCTGTGCCTGCTGTGGGCCATGGAGAGCTTGGGGCTCTTCAGTTGATAGCAGCAGGTTGTCACAGGGCTCAGCCCTCCATCCCGCGCCTACCTGGGCTGAGCCCACTGGCCCCTGCCAGCCTGGCCCTGTGGGGAGCAGGGCTGACCTGTCAGGACACATTGGAAAACTCTGGAAAAACTTCGGCAGTGAGAAGCTGTGGATGAGGGAGGGACCGAGCAGCATCTGCCCTGTGACCCTGTCCCTTTCCGAGGGAGCTGGGAGCTACAGTGCTCTGCAGCTGTGGCCACTGGCTCT
>NW_022311994.1:3137-3280 GCF_002776525.5 Piliocolobus tephrosceles | reverse complement strand
AAGATTTTGATTTTGATATATAAAAGGTGATTAACATTAAAACAGCCATTGTTTCCTCACTTCCCATACAGTGGGGTTGGAGGGGTGGCGCTGGGTAGAGGCGCTCCTCACCTCCCAGACGGGTTGGTGGCCAGGCAGAGGCA
>NW_022311994.1:0-3127 GCF_002776525.5 Piliocolobus tephrosceles | reverse complement strand
GCAGAGGCACTCCTCACCTCCCAGACGGCGGGATTGCCGGGCAGAGGTGCTCCTCACCTCCCCTACTGTGAGGCGGCTGAGCAGAGACGCTCCTCACTTCCCATATGGTGGGGTAGGGGGGTGGTGCTGGGCAGAGGCGCTCCTCATCTCCCAGACGGGTTGGTGATCAGGCAGAGGCCTTCCTCACCTCCCAGACTGTGAGGCGGCAGAGCAGAGACGCTCCTCACTTTCCAGACCGTGCAGTTGCCAGGCAGACGTGCTCCTCACTTCCCATACGGTGAGGTGGGGGGAGGGGCGGTGCCAGGCAGAGAGGCTCCTCACCTTCCAGACCCGGCAGTGGCCAGGCAGAGGCCCCCCTCACTTCGCAGACTGTGAGGCGGCCGGGCAGAGGCACTCCTTACTTCCCAGATGGTGGAGCAGCCGGGCAGAGGCGCTTCTCACTTCCCAGATGATGCAGGGAGCATGCAGGGACCAGGCAGAGAGCTCCTCAGGTCTTTTTTTTTTTTTTTTTTTTATTATACTTTAAGTTCTAGGGTACATGTGCATAACGTGCAGGTTACATATGTATACATGTGCCATGTTGGTGTGCTGCACCCATCAACTCGTCAGCACCCATCAATTCATCATTTATATCAGGTATAACTCCCCAATGCAATCCCTCCCCCCTCCCCCCTCCCCATGATAGGCCCCAGTGTGTGATGTTCCCCTTCCCGAGTCCAAGTGAGCTCATTGTTCAGTTCCCACCTATGAGTGAGAACATGCGGTGTTTGGTTTTCTCTTCTTGTGATAATTTGCTAAGAATGATGGTTTCCAGCTGCGTCCATGTCTCTACAAAGGACGCAAACTCATCCTTTTTTATGGCTGCATAGTATTCCATGATGTATATGTGCCACATTTTCTTCATCCAGTCTGTCACTGATGGACATTTGGGTTGATTCCAAGTCTTTGCTATTGTGAATAGTGCCGCAATAAACATATGTGTGCATGTGTCTTTGTAGTAGCATAATTTATAATCCTTTGGGTATATACCCAGTAGTGGGATGGCTGGGTCATATGGTACATCTAGTTCTAGATCCTTGAGGAATCGCCATACTGTTTTCCATAATGGTTGAACTAGTTTACAATCCCACCAACAGTGTAAAAGTGTTCCTATTTCTCCACATCCTCTCCAACACCTATTGTTTCCTGATTTTTTAATGATTGCCATTCTAACTGGTGTGAGATGGTATCTCATTGTGGTTTTGATTTGCATTTCTCTGATGGCCAGTGATGATGAGCATTTTTTCATGTGTCTGTTGGCTGTATGAATGTCTTCTTTTGAGAAATGTCTGTTCATATCCTTTGCCCACTTTTGGATGGGGTTGTTTGTTTTTTTCTTGTATATTTGTTTGAGTTCTTTGTAGATTCTGGAAATGAGCCCTTTGTCAGATGAGTAGATTGCAAAAATTTTCTCCCATTCTGTAGGTTGCCTGTTCACTCTGATGGTAGTTTCTTTTGCTGTGCAGAAGCTCTTTAGTTTAATTAGATCCCATTTGTCAATTTTGGCTTTTGCTGCCGTTGCTTTTGGTGTTTTAGACATGAAGTCCTTGCCCATGCCTATGTCCTGAATGGTACTACCTAGATTTTCTTCTAGGGTTTTTATGGTATTAGGTCTAACATTTAAGTCTCTAATCCATCTTGAATTAATCTTCGTATAAGGAGTAAGGAAAGGATCCAGTTTCAGCTTTCTACTTATGGCTAGCCAATTTTCCCAGCACCATTTATTAAATAGGGAATCCTTTCCCCATTTCTTGTTTTTCTCAGGTTTGTCAAATATCAGATGGTTGTAGATGTGTGGCATTATTTCTGAAGGCTCCGTTCTGTTCCATTGGTCTATATCTCTGTTTTGGTACCAGTACCATGCTGTTTTGGTTACTGTAGCCTTGTAGTATAGTTTGAAGTCAGGTAGCGTGACGCCTCCGGCTTTGTCCTTTTGACTTAGGATTGTCTTGGCAATACGGGCTCTTTTTTGGTTCCATATGAACTTTAAAGCAGTTTTTTCCAATTCGGTGAAGAAACTCATTGGTAGCTTGATGGGGATGGCATTGAATCTATAAATTACCTTGGGCAGTATGGCCATTTTCACAATATTGATTCTGCCTATCCATGAGCATGGTATGTTCTTCCATTTGTTTGTGTCCTCTTTGATTTCACTGAGCAGTGGTTTGTAGTTCTCCTTGAAGAGGTCCTTTACATCCCTTGTAAGTTGGATTCCTAGGTATTTTATTCTCTTTGAAGCAATTGTGAATGGAAGTTCATTCCTGATTTGGCTCTCTGCTTGTCTGTTACTGGTGTATAAGAATGCTTGTGATTTTTGCACATTAATTTTGTATCCTGAGACTTTGCTGAAGTTGCTTATCAGCTTAAGAAGATTTTGGGCTGAGACGATGGGGTTTTCTAAATACACAATCATGTCATCTGCAAACAGGGACAATTTGACTTCCTCTTTTCCTAACTGAATACCCTTGATTTCTTTCTCTTGCCTGATTGCCCTAGCCAGAACTTCCAACACTATGTTGAATAGGAGTGGTGAGAGAGGGCATCCCTGTCTTGTGCCAGTTTTCAAAGGGAATTTTTCCAGTTTTTGCCCATTCAGTATGATATTAGCTGTGGGTTTGTCATAAATAGCTCTTATTATTTTGAGGTACGTTCCATCAATACCGAATTTGTTGAGCGTTTTTAGCATGAAGGGCTGTTGAATTTTGTCAAAAGCCTTTTCTGCATCTATTGAGATAATCATGTGGTTCTTGTCTTTGGTTCTGTTGATATGCTGGATTATGTTGATTGATTTGCGAATGTTGAACCAGCCTTGCATCCCAGGGATGAAGCCCACTTGATCATGGTGGATAAGCTTTTCGATGTGCTGCTGAATCCGGTTTGCCAGGATTTTATTGAGGATTTTTGCATCGATGTTCATCAGGGAGATTGGTCTAAAATTCTCTTTTTTTGTTGTGTCTCTGCCAGGCTTTGGTATCAGGATGATGCTGGCCTCATAAAATGAGTTAGGGAGGATTCCCTCTTTTTCTATTGATTGGAATAGTTTCAGAAGGAATGGTACCAGCTCCTCCTTGTACCTCTGGTAGAATTC
>NW_022311993.1:8138-8361 GCF_002776525.5 Piliocolobus tephrosceles | reverse complement strand
GGGAGGAGAGGGAGGTGAAGGATCTGAGATATTTGTAGGAGCAAAAATGACTGTGGAGTTGATTGGACAAGGCAGTGAGGACGTGTCAGGTGTCTGGAGTGACATGATGGAACTGGAAGCAAGAATCATGACTACTCAGGGTTTTACACCAACTCAGGGTTCCATACCAACTCAGAGCTCCATACCAACTCAGGGTTATATACCAACTCAGGGCTCCATACCA
>NW_022311993.1:0-8128 GCF_002776525.5 Piliocolobus tephrosceles | reverse complement strand
GCTCCATACCAACTCAGGGTTATATACCAACTCAGGGCTCCATACCAACGCAGGGCTCCATACCAACAACTCGGGGTTCCATACCAACTCAGGGTTCCATACCAACAACTCAGGGTTCCATACCAACTCAGAGCTCTGCACTCCCTCAGGGGCCTGTACTACCTCAGGGTTCATATTGCTTTAGGACCTGGCACTGCCTCAGGCGTCTGTACTGCCTCAGAGGCCTAGACATGCTAGGAGCTGTATTAATTTCCTGGGGTGCTGTAACAAACTACCACACCCTGGGTGTCTTAGAACAGTAACTATGGATTCTCAGTCGGAAGTCCAAGATCATGGCGTTGGCCAGGCTGGCCCCTTCCAGAGGCTCTGAGGGAGAAGCTGTCCCAGGCCTCTGACTCCTGATGGCTGCTGGCACCCTGGACTTCTGTGGCTTGTAGCTGCATCGCACCAGCCTCTGCTGCCTTCATGGGGGCTCTCCTCCACGTGCCTGTGTGCCCTTCTCGGTCTCCAACAAGGACGCTCTTGTTGGATTTATGCCCATCTAATCCAGTATGATCTGTGAAGACCCCGTTTCCAAATAAGGCCATATTCTGCAGCTCTGGATCAAGAATCTGGGAGGACACCATTCAGCCTGGTGCAGAGTTCAGTGGAGGCTCGAGGTTGGCGTCTCCCTCCTGCAGTGCGGGTGCCAGGCTGGCTGCTGTGGAGCTCAGGTGGCCGGCCGCAAAGACGCTGCCCTGTGTTTGGTCAAAGGCCCAGTCCATGGCAGACCACGGACGGGTATTCACAAACCTGAATAGATCTGTCAGATTAAAAAAAAAAAAGATCTACCATAAAAAGCAAAATCAATAAAAGTAAGTGCCTAAGGGGAAATACTTTCTGAAAATAAATTACATGTGGCTTATTTGCAAATATTTTCATAGAACAGCCACAAATAACTGAATTATTTTACAAATCCAGATGGGTGCTGTCACTCCCCCTCCAAAGTGGCCGCTGTGCCGCCTTCCAGGGAGCTCCTGTCCCTCTGGGGGCCCCTCCCTTCCTGGGGGTCTCCCTGCCTCAGAGCAGCCGCAGGAGTTTCAGGGCTGGCCTCAACCCTGTTCATTTTAGGAGTTTTCGTTCTGCCTGCTCCCACCAGCACTAAGGTCTGTCCTCTCCCCACTGTCCTGGGCCAGCCAGAGGCCACCATGGCTGGGAGCCTCCCTCTAGCTGGCCCCTTTGCTGCAGAGCTTCCCACAGCCGTCTCAGGCCCTCCAGGTGCCTGCACCTCCCCCAGCCCCCGTGGGAACAGGAATGATACTCCCAGAGAGTCTGCGGGGGCCTGCCCAGGAGGGCCCCTCCTGCCTTTTTAAGCGTAACTCGGGTTATTTTTTCCTTAAGTGCGTGACTTTGCGTTCTCCCACACTGAAGCTCATCTGCCACTGTGCAGCCACCCACACACGCTGCTGCTGGAAGGAGCCGCTCCCAGCTCCTGCGGAGCCCACCCCACTCCCCGTCTGGCCCATCCCTACCCATTTCTCAAGGCTGTGCTGGGAACAGAAGGCTCCACGGACTTTCTAGGCTCCAGGCAGCCACGCCCCTTGGTGCCTGTCACCTGCTGAAGGTTATGATGCTGCATTTAACAAGCATTCAGGGAAGGTTCTGCGTGAGCCTCTGGGATTCTGCAATGAACCAGACAACGCTGCCCGCATGCCAAGTGCACACCGACTTCATTGGCATCAGCACCACCTTATCAAAGCTAATTGTGTCATGGGCATATCACAGGCCAGACCCTGTTTGCCAAGGCGGTGGGTTCACCGCCTCCCTTATCCTGAAAACAGTTGCTTTATAGATGGGAAAATGGAGGCTTGGAGAACGTGCTTCTGTGATCAAGGATGGAGCTGACACCAGCTGTTGATTCAGGTGTGGGGAGCTCAGCTGCTCTCCTGGAATCTGGATCCTGGACTCTAGGTGCTGGGACGCCAGGTGCTGGGACTCTAGGTGCTGGGACACCAGGTGCTGGGACGTCAGGTGCTGGGACTCTGGGTGCTGGGACGCCAGGTGCTGGGACGCCGGGTGCTGGGATGCCAGGTGCTGGGATGCCAGGTGCTGGGACTCTAGGTGCTGGGACTCTAAGTGCTGAGACACCCAGGTGCTGGGACTCTAGGTGCTGGGATGCCAGGTGCTGGGACGCCAGGTGCTGGGATGCCAGCTGCTGGGACTCTAGGTGCTGGGATGCCAGGTGCTGGAATTCTAGGTGCTGGGACTCTAAGTGCTGAGACACCCAGGTGCTGGGACGCCAGGTGCTGGTGATAAAGGAGTTAAGAAGGAATTACTTAGGCAGATACCAAGGGCATGGGAGTTCTTGGTAAGGCTTTTCTTTTTAATAAAAAGCAGCCCAAATCATTTTCTTTTTTGGAGGGTGAGGGGGTTGAGATAGAGTCTCACTCTGTCACCCAGGCTAGCTCAAAGCTAGTGGCTGCTGACTAGTCTAACTTAGGTAGTCTCTTTCCTCACGAGCTTCTTTAATTTTGAATTGGGATAAATGTCGAACATATAGTACTGGACATAATATACACATATGTGCCTATCACTGAGATTCAGTTTGCATTGATATCAAAACTAAAATACAAAAAAATTTAAGTTATAATAAATTATTTTCCCCATATTTGATTCACATTTCCCTTTTGTTTATTTTTTATTTTTATTTTTTTGAGACAGAGTCTCGCTCTGCCGCCCAGGCTGGAGTGTAGTGGTGCACGGTCTCTGCTCACTGCAAGTTCTGCCTCCCGGGTTCACGCCATTCTGCTGCCTCAGCCTCCAAAGTAGCTGGGACTGCAGGCGCCCGCCACCATGTCCGGCTAATTTTTTTTGTATTTTTTTTTTTTTAGCAACGATGGGGTTTCACCATGTTAGCCAGGATGGTCTCGATCTCCTGACCTCGTGATCCACCCGCCTTGGCCTCCCAAAGTGCTGGGATTACAGGCATGAACCACCGCACCCGGACTTCCCTTTTATTTTTAAAGATGTAAACTTACAGGAGTAGCCAGAGCTTCCCATTATCCTCCCCCCCACCCTGTGAGCACCTCACGCCTGCGGTTGGCCAGGTGTTGGCTGTGGGCATGTTTCTGTGCTTGTGCCGTAACTGTGTGCCTCTACCCACGTTACCGTGTTGTTTTGTATATTTGAAAGCTTCACATAAACGATGTCGTATTGTATTCAATCTTGATGCAGTATGCTTTTTTGCACTCAACATCATGTTTCTGAGATTCATTCCTGGTGATGCATATGAATCTGGTTCATTCACTCTGATCGATACGTCGTATCGCACCTTGCAGATAAACCACAGTTCATTTAGGATCCCGCTCCTGAGGCTCTCCACGTATTTCCTTTCTCACGATTCTAATCAGCGCTGCAGTGGAAATCCTTTCACCTGCCTTCTTGCTGGCAGATGGGACGTTCTTTTTTGTTGTTTTTTTTTTTGGTTTTTTTTCGAGACTGAGTCTCGCTCTGTCGCCCAGGCTGGAGTGCAGTGGTGCAATCTCGGCTCACTGCAAGCTCCGCCTCCAGGGTTCACGCCATTCTCCTGCCTCGGCCTCCCGAGTAGCTGGGACTACAGGCGCCACCACCACGCCCGGCTAATTTTTTTGTATTTTTAGTAGAGACGGGGTTTCACCGTGTTAGCCAGGATGATCTCCATCTCCTGACCTTGTGATCCGCCCGCCTCGGCCTCCCAACGTGCTGGGATGACAGGCGTGAGCCACCGCGCCCAGCGGACAGGTGGGACTTTCTCTGGGTCCCACACCCAGGCGTGGGTCAGAGGGTGTGTCTGCCAGGCACTGCAGGGTTGCTCTGCTCCGTGAAGGTTCCAACATACAACATCTGCCAGTCACACCAGCAGCTCAGTGAACCCATCTCCTCCGCCTTGCTGAGCACTTGGCCTGATTTTCTTATTTGTTGGTGTGAGGTCAACCTTGCTGACCTAATCTGTGTTTCCACAGTTACTAGTGGGGCGTCTTTACTGATGGTTCAGTGTCTTCCTCTGTGTTCCTGTTCCTTAGCTTTAAAAACTGATTTTGGGCCGGGCGCGGTGGCTCAAGCCTGTAATCCCAACACTTTGGGAGGCCGAGACGGGCGGATCATGAGGTCAGGAGTTCGAGACCATCCTGGCTAAACCGATGAAACCCCATCTCTACTAAAAAAATACAAAAGAGCACTAGCTGGGTGAGGTGGCAGGCGCCTGTAGTCCCAGCTACTTGGGAGGCTGAGGCAGGAGAATGGCGTGAACCCTGGAGGCGGAGCTTGCAGTGAGCTGAGATCCAGCCACTGCACTCCAGCCTGGGCGACAGAGCAAGATTCCGTCTCAAAAATAAATAAATAAATAAATAAATATAAATAAAAATAACAAGAATAAAAACTACATTTTGTATTTGCTTGTTCCTGGTTTATAGACTATTACTGATCTGGTTAGACTAATTTTGTACGCAGCAACATTGCTAAAATTTATTCTCAGTTCTAACAAGTTGTTTATTTTAATATCATCTGTGTTTATTTCTTGCTTTCCAAACCCTCTGCATGTTTCCGGTCGAATTGTTCTTGCCAGGGATGCTTCTGGGTTCAGTCGTTAGAATAGGGTTTGCCGGGGATCGTGGTAGATCTCTTTTAACAAATTAAGAAAATTTCTTCTGGCCGGGCGCAGTGGCTCAAGCCTGTAATCCCAGCACTTTGGGAGGCCGAGATGGGCGGATCACGAGGTCAGGAGATCGAAACTAATCCTGACTAATACGGTGAAACCCCGTCTTTACTAAAAAATATGAAAAACTAGCCGGGCGAGGTGGCGGGCGTCTGTGGTCCCAGCTACTCGGGAGGCTGAGGCAGGAGAATGGCGTGAACACGGGAGGCGGAGCTTGCAGTGAGCTGAGATCGTGCCACTGCACTCCAGCCTGGGCGACAGAGCGAGACTGTCTCAAAAAAAAAGAAAAGAAAATTTCTTCTATTTTTAGCTTGCTGGATTTTTTTTTTTTAAATTAGAAATAGGAATTGCATTTTATCAAATTTAAAAGATCTTTTGTTATGATCATTTATTTTTTTCTCTAGATTAACCTGTTGGTATGGTAAATTACACTAATACATATTTCAGTTTTAAATCAAACTAGTAATACATACAGTTTAAAAGTCAATTGTACTATGATTTCACTTCTTCAACTCCTTTCTATCCTCATTAGCAACCACTTTCTTTGGGAAAATGCGCCTTAAACCTCCATATTTAAGGAAAAGTCATAACACTGTTATCCTGGTTGTTTCCATGTTAGACACTTTTTTTTTCTTTTTTGAGACAGTCTCGCTCTGTCTCCTAGGCTGGAGAGTGCAGTGAAGCGATCTTGGCTGACTGTTAGCTCCGCCTGCTGGGTTCAAGCCATTCTCCTGCCTCAGCCTCCCGAGTAGCTGGGATTACAGACGCCGCCACCACGCCAGCTAATTTTTGTATTTTTAGTAGAGACGGGGTTTCACCATGTTGGTCAGGTTTGTCTCGAATGCCTCATCTCAGGTGATCCGCCCGCCTCGGCCTCCCAAAGTGCTGGGATTACAGGCGTGAGCCACTGTGCCCGGCCCTTTCTTCTGATTTATCTAAGGATATTTATTATAGTTTTTTGGAAAGGCGTTCCTTTTTCTTCATCGTCTCAGTTTCTAGTGAGTTCCTTTGTTCTTTCCGTCTCTGCCTCTCTGGTGGCCCTTGGGTGTCAGCTCCTGACTGAGAGAAGATGGGAGAGGAGGCAGGGGCTCTCTGCTTTTGGGGGAGCCCCAACCATAGTCACTGTCTGGAGTTCTTGTCTCTAAAGTGGGGTATTGACATCATCTATCATCCACACAGAGACACTGCTGAGAGGGAAGGGCTTCCGTCCACGGCTCCAGATCACAGCATGAGCTGTGCCTGTCATGGGCCACCAGGTCAATGCTGTCCCTGGAGGAGTCTCCAATGCCACGCCTGGGGCCCACGTCTCGCCACCTGCACCCGGGGCCTTAGCCCCCTTTTCTGATCAGCAAGAGGCCTTTTATTTAATTCCCACGATTGGCTCTGCTGTTGTCCTTGAACGCAAGATGCCCCAAGCAATCTCTCTGGAGTGGGATCCTTTTCCCGCCTGCTGTGTGGGGAGAGGGCTGTTGCGTGTGGAGGTGGGGAGGGCTCTGGGGACAACTGCTCCCACCCTGGCCTGCCCCCTCTCCTGCGTTACCCTCAGCCTTGGGAACAGCTGTCTCCGGGAGCATCTTGTCTCACCAGAAACCCAGAAAAGGTTCCAGGACAATGAGGGCCGGGCAAAGGGCACAGAGGCCTCCTCATAGAGTCTGAAGGGACTCTTGCTTCCTTTCCCAGGGCTGGCTGTGCTGGGGGTCAGGAACAGGATGTGGCCGTGAGGCTGGAGAACTGAAGACGGCTGAATCTCAGCCTCAGCATAGCTCCCAGAGGCAGGCCCCAAGAAGGAAGAAGGGGCCTCAGCTTGTCCGAAGCTTGGGCAGGTGGGACTCATCCCTCCTTTCTGGAGACACCTGCCCCCTGCTCAAAGCCCATGAGGAGCCCCAGTCAGGGGCCATGCCCAGCAAAACTACACTTGCCCTCTTAAGAACGGCCCTTCTGTCTGCTAAACACTTAACTGTGTCCAATCTCAGCCTGGGCAACCTGGAAAGGGAGAGCCCTGCTCATGGAGGGGATGAGTTACTGCTGGTGGGGCTGAGACGTGGTGAACAGAAACCAGCAGGAATGAGAGTATCCCTGGGGATGGATCTTGAGAGCGCTAGACCCTGTGTGTAGACGGGATGGAGATGGTGCATGTATATGTGTGGATGGGATGGAGATGGTGCGTGTATATGTGTGTGGATGTGTGTAGATGGGATGGAGATCGCGTGTGCATATGTGTGTGGATGTGTGTAGATGGGATGGTGATGGTGCCTGCACGTGTGTGTGTGCACGTGTGTACATGGAATGGAGATGGTGTGTGTGCATGCGTGTGTGTGTGTGCATGCAAAATATAAGGCAAGATAAGGGAAAGCTTGTCTCTTTGGGGGAACTCACCCATGACTCAGGGTTTCTCAGCCCTGGCAAGGGTTTCTGGAGCCATTACTGGGGCAGCTCCTGGAACCCTAGGAAATAGGCAGACCATTTATATGGCCCAATGCTACCAGAATTGTCTGGGCAATTTCCAGGGTGCCAGGAAAGGACTTGAAAGGCTCAGTGAGGCAGGCATGTTAGAATGACTCTAATATGTGAGACCTAGGAACCCACTAGTGAGGACCTAGAGGGCACTCCCTTCATGAACACAGGAGGGATGCTCTAGCGGTTGGGGGGCCCTGGTTTTGCAGGGGTTGCTGTCCTCTGTGGGCCAGAACTGGTGACAGGAAACGCTGCCCTGAGAAGGGCCTCCCTGCATCACTGACATTAGTTTGATTCCAGAATTCTGGCCGAGCAGAGGCCAGGTGGACAACATGCTCATGAAAAGTAGCAAAAATGAAGTGCTGTGTAGGAAATGAAATGAGCTGTGTGGCTTGTTCCCACGGCCTAGTGAGACAGATGGGTAGTCCACACACAGCTGTCCGCTGTTTCCCTGCTGTTGACGGGGCAAACAGGATGAAGCACGTGCATGGGCCGGCGGTCACGTGCCCAAGCGCGCAACTCCCCCCATTGCACATTAATGCCCAGCTGTGACCATCCACTGTGGAGGAGGCACAGAACCTGCTGGACGGGATGGGTCACTCTGTAAGTGTCAGCTAGCCACCCCAGTGCTCACCCGGGGGCCCACAAACATGGCAGCCTTGATGGCAGAGAGACTCAGCTTAGGCCTGATGTGGGCCCCTCTCACCAGTGCTGACCTGGATCCTGTTGCTGAAGGTCCCATCCATTAGCAGCAGAGACTGAAGCTGGGCCCAGAAATACAATGTTCAAGCAAAAATTATAAAACTGTATGGTGGGGTTTATGAGGCATACAGATAAAATATATATGATAATAATAGTAAAAGGGTGGGAGGAGGTTAAACAGAAACATACCATTCCAAGATTCCTTTATTTTACATGAAATAGCACAATATTGAGGCTGGGCGCAGTGGCTCAAGCCTGTAATCCCAGCACTTTGGGAGGCTAAGACGGGCGGATCACGAG
>NW_022311991.1:0-2572 GCF_002776525.5 Piliocolobus tephrosceles | reverse complement strand
TAATTTCTTTACTTTCATTTGTTTTTCATGTTTTATTCTACCTGGGCATGACTTAAAACTATTAAGTGGAAAATGTTTTCAGTTGCAATAGTAAGACACATTATATTGTCTATTTTCTCAAAGGGAGCACTGTTACTACGTCACGATTAAGTAAGATAATTGTCATCTTTTGTTGTTGTTGTTGTTGTTGAGATGGAGCCTCGCTCTGTCGCCAGGGCTGGAGTGCACTGGCACGATCTCAGCTCACTGCAAGCTCCGCCTTCTGGGTTCACGCCATTCTCCTGCCTCAGCCTCCCAAGTAGCTGGGACTACGGGCACCCGCCACCTCGCCCGGCTAGTTTATTTGTGTTTTTAGTAGAGATGGGGTTTCACCGTGTTAGCCAGGATGGTCTCGAACTCCTGACCTCGTGATCCGCCCACCTCAGCCTCCCAAAGTGCTGGGATTACAGACGTTAGCCACTGCGCCTGGCCATACAGGTACACGCCACCACACCTGGCTAATTTTTTCTGTGTTTTTAGTAGAGATGGGGTTTCACCATGTTGGCCAGGCTAGTCTCAAACTCCTGACCTCAGGTGATCCACCTACCTCGGCCTCCCAAATTGCTGGGATTACAGGCATGAGTCACCACGCCTGGCCTCATCTATTTTTATATTGCAAGTTATTACCACCCAATTACAGAAGTAGATGCCTTTGATTTTATGTTAATAAAGTATAATGTAGTTAATTAGTTAAAATTGATTAAAATAGCATAGAAATATTTTCAGGCTATAGCTATATTTTGAAAACCACCTTTAGCACAGCTCCCTGACAAACTTTCTCTGATAGAAAGTTCTATACTATGCTGTTTATACTATGGCTATTGAGCCCTAAAATGTACCTAGTGCGACTAAGGAACCAAGTTATTATTTTATTTAAGTTTAATTAATGTAATTCAAATAGCCATATGTAACTATTGGTTTCTGTCTAATGGATATCACAGACTTAGAGTAATTATCTCAACCAAACAGTGGCTATATGTAGCACAAACTTACAACTAGTAGTATCAAGATTTAAGAGAAAAAAAGAGTTAAAAACATCAAGAAACCTTTTTAAAATCTCTTCACTTTTCTCAAACAAATTTCCAAAATTTTAATCATTGCAAAAGCAGAAGGGAGAAATCTATTGTTATCCTCAAAACAGTGAGACATTGTTCATCTCCATGGTACACTGAGAACCCCAGAATTTTTCTCCTTTTAAGTGATATTTTTGTGGCCATGCCTGTACGTAACATAAAACGTTTCTGCTTTGTCACATACTTCATTAGAAAACTTCTTGGCCGGGCATGGTGGCTCAAGCCTGTAATCCCAGCACTTTGGGAGGCTGAGGCAGGCAGATCATGAGGTCAAGAGATTGAGACCATCCTGGCCAACATGATGAAACCCCATGTCTACTACAAATACAAAAATTAGCTGGGCATGGTGGTGTGTGCCTGTAGTCCCTGCTACTTAGGAGGCTGAGGCAGGAGAATTGCTTGAACCCGGGAGGCGGAGGTTGTAGTGAGCTGAGATCACGCCACTGCACTTCAGCCTGGTGACACAGTGAGACTCCGTCTCAAAAAAGAAAAGAAAAGAGAAAAAGAAAAGAAAATTCCTCCCGCATTTTGGTTGACTACTAAGGAATCTGATAAGCTCATCTGCTCAAGAGTAGTGATGGTTTCTGTAGTTTAAGAGAATGCTCCTCCAAACCTATTTACATAGCTTGGAACTTCCAGAAATCTTATCTTGTAAAAACAATGAATTTCAAATAGCCTTCTGCCAAGAAAAATGTCTTTATGAAGGGTCAGTCATTCACAATGCTATAATAAACCAGATATCAAGAAAGGCCCCGAGGATTGGAAGAAAATAAAGAATACCAGAAGCAAAATTATATATGCTTGCTAATATCCAACATTCAATGAGGCTTGCTGCTTTCTGACTTCTGTTGAAAAAGAGGGATGTGGCGGAATAACCACAAGATTAAGCCTAGCATGGATATTGATGACCAAACATTCACTCATCTCTGCTTCTCAAGAATGGTTTCTAGTGTGTGTTTTGATTCTCCGTGATGTTTCCACCCCATTAAGTGCTCATTTTGGTCTTCTACTTAACAAGATTAATTGAATGGATCATATCTTACACTTAATAAAATCGTTTTTATTAAAATATGATTTACTATCTGACTTTTTGTCTGCCACTTGCTCGGATGGAAATGGAGCTTTAAGCTGTCCATCAAACAAACTTATGAGAAAAATACTTCAAAGAAATTGTGTGGGCTGTTGGAATGTGGCGTTTTGGCATGAACATAAAGAAATCTCTTAATTCAACCAGGCTTTCTTTGAAAGGTTGTGTAATATAATTTGATGAGATCATTAAATCTTTTTTTAGTTGTCCTCACCACATCTATCTACTTGTAGAATATTAACCTTTCATCTGAGGTGAGAACAGATTTACCAAATATAGTCTACCAAATACAGCCTATCTCTACGGAGATACCAAATATAACCTAACTTCAGGAACAAAAGGACAAAGAAATCCAGAAGCTATTTCTATAAAG
>NW_022311990.1:3099-22388 GCF_002776525.5 Piliocolobus tephrosceles | reverse complement strand
GTGCAGTGGCCGGATCTCAGCTCACTGCAAGCTTCGCCTCCCGGCTTTACGCCATTCTCCTGCCTCAGCCTCCCGAGTAGCTGGGACTGCAGGTGCCCGCCACCTCGCCCGGCTAGTTTTTTTGTATTTTTTAGTAGAGACGGAGTTTCACCGGGTTAGCCGGGATGGTCTCGATCTCCTGACCTCGTGATCCGCCCGTCGCGGCCTCCCAAAGTGCTGGGATTACAGGCGTGGGATTACACCGCGCCCGGCCTCATCTTTTATTCTTAACCTAATTTTTTTTAGATGGAGTTTCACTCTTGTCACCTGGGCTGGAGTGCAGTGGTGCGATCTTGGCTCACTGTAACCTCTGCCTTCGGGTTCAAGCGATTCTCCTACCTCGGCCTCCTGACTAGCTGGGATGACAGCCGTGCGCCATCATGCCCAGCTAAATTTGTATTTTAGTAGATACGGGGTTTCCCCATGTTGGCTGGGATGGTCTCGAACTCCTGACCTAAGGTGATCCACCGCCTCAGCCTCCCAAAGTGCTGAGATTACAGGCATGAGCCACTGCACCTGGCTTACTCAATGTAAATCTCAAGAAACATTTTTATTTAGCATATTTTATAATTCATTAATACTGAGTGCTCTATCTGGTGATTCATCACCTGAGTCCAGAGATAACAAAGGGTCACTTAATTTCTAGACATCTTAACTGTCGTGTCAGTCAACCAAAACACTGACAAAATGAAAAACTACATAGTAGCTGCACCTGTTTCTTCTAAAGAAATATATTTTATTCCACAAAGTGCGACAGAATTTCTCAAATACATGCAAAAAGAAATAACTAAAAACGAACCAGTATCAATCGTTGGATAAAGATAGCCCTGAAGGGTGGGAGGCTGTCTCCCAACTTCTTTCCTGAGCAATTCATCCTCCTAAGTGTGATTCCTGTGCTCCTTGCTGATTTTGACAAGAACCATTCCTATATATGTTTAGTTCAGGGCTTAAAATAAAGATGGGTTTCCCTTGTGTAGTATTCACACTACTAAAAAGTCATGGGCAGATCTGATGGGAGGGAAGAAAAAGGATCACTCTTTGTGTTGGCTTAGACTAAATCTCATTGCAAAGTTGAGTCCCCAAGAGCTACCAGCAGCAGTTCCACTCTACCAGCCCTTTAACCTACTTACAACGCACTCACCAGTCACTGGCAAGGGTTTTCAGTGTAGGAGCTGACCAGTGGGGTTTTACTTTAGTGGGTTTGTGGGTTTTTTTGTTTTTTTTTTTTTGAGACAGGGTCTCACTCTGTCATCCAGGCTGGAGTGCAGTGACACAATCATGGCTTGCTGTAGCCTCAGCCTCCTGGGCTTAAGCAATCCTCCCCAGCAGCTAAGACTACATGTGTGCCCCCACACCCCGAAAATTTTTGTATCTTTTGTAGAGACAGCGCTTTGCCATGTTGCTGGTCTTGCAATCCTGGGCTCCAGTGATCCTCCCACCTCGGTCTCCCAAAGTGCTGGAATTAGAAGTGTGAGCCACCACGCCAGGCCAGATTTATTTTTTTAAGAAAGAAACACTCACTACAAGAGCTTGCGTGAGAGATTATCATGTTCTTTTCTTGTATTGAGCATCAGGATTCAAAACCAGCAGGCTCCTGGAAGGAGGTGAGAGCTGCTCTTTGAGGAAGTGAGAGCTGCTCCGGGTGGGTGGAGGGAGAGAGTTGCTCTGGGAGGAGGTGAGAACTGCTTAGGGAGGAAGAGAGAGCTGCTCTGTGTGGCAGTGAGAGCTGCTCTGGGCCCTGTGTGGGAGTGAGAGCTGCTCTGTGAGGGAGTGAGAGCTGCTCTGTGTGGGAGTGAGAGCTGCTCTGTGTGGGAGTGAGAGCTGCTCTGGGCCCTGTGTGGGAGTGAGAACTGCTCTGGGAGGGGCAGTTGTTGAGGCTGAATTGTGCTTACAGCCAGCCTTAAAGGGACAACAGAGGAAAATTTTTTCTTAGGGCAAATAGAAAACTCCTTGCAAATAATGAATTGTGACGTTTTGCTTTTGTGAAGTTCGATTTTTTTTCTATCAAAGAATAGACCTCTTCTATGTGTCAGTTGATATTTATACATCAAATATTGGTAAATTACTCTTTTTTTTTGAGACATTTTTTTGAGTCTTGCTCTGTCACCCAGGCTGGAACGCAGTGGCGCGATCTCGGCTCACTGCAACTTCCGCTTCCAGGGTTCAAGCGATTCTCTTGCCTCAGCCTCCTGAGTAGCTGGGACTACAGGCGCCTGCCACCATGCCTGGCTAGTTTTTTGTAGTTTTAGTAGAGACAGGTTTTCACCATGTTAGCCAGAATGGTCTCAATCTCCTGATGTCATGATTCCCCCGCCTCGGCCTCCCAAAGTGCTGGGATTACAGGTGTGAGCCACTGTGCCCGGCCTGTAAATTACTTTTCATTATAAAACTGTGGGCTGGGCGCAGTTTTGGGAGGCCGAGGCGGGCAGATCACCTGAAGTCAGGAGTTCAAGACCAGCCTGGCCAACGTGGTGAAACCCTGTCTCCACTCAAAATACAAACATGAGCTGGGTATGGTGGTGCGCGCCTGTAATCCCAGCTACTCAGGAGGCTGAGGTGGGAGAATCACTTGAACCCAGGAGACAGAGGTTGCAGTGAGCTGAGATCATACCATTGCATTCCAGCCTGGGCGACAAGAGTGAAACTGTCTCAAACAAACAAACAAACAAACAAACAAACAAACAAACAAACTGTGGTGGTTTCAGCTGAGAAAGCAAAGGGTTATACTACTGTTTTGAAGTTCCATCTTTTCCTTTCTGACTATGCAAGACAAAGGAAGCCCTCAGCAGGGACATGTGTCTCCCCAGTGCTGCAGATGTGCTCCTCCAGAGCCATGAGCAGAGCCAGACTCAAACTATGTGCTTCAATTCAACAGGAACCTCCCTCCAAGAAAGGAACAGATGAGGTGTGATAATGGCAGTGTGGTTGTGGAAGGATGCCACGTTTTGAGGAGATTTACACTAAAGTATGTACTGGTGAAATGATATGCTATCTGGGATTCGCTTTAAATATAGCAAAGAAGAAAAAAAGAAAGGGATAAAAAAGCAAATGTAAAATATGTGGATTCCTTATTTTTCATATGCTACTGAAATTTTTCATAATCAAATTTAAAAATTATATACTTAAAAATCCCTACAGAATCACTTATTTTTTTATTTTTACAGATGGGGTTTCACTATGTTGCCCAGGCTGAAGTGCAGTAGCTATTCACAGGTGCAATCCCATGCCTGATCAGCATGGGAGTTTTAACCTGCTTTAATGGGAGTTTCTGACTTGAGCCGGCTCACCCCCCATTAGACAATCTGGTGGTCCCCTGCACCCAGGAAGTAAACTGTATTGTAGACACCTGAATTACATAGCAAACCACAGCCCAGAACTCCTCGGCTCAAGGGATCCTCCCACCTTAGTCTCCTGAGTAGCGGGAACTACAGGCACATTCCACTGTGCCTTGCCAGAATCACTTACAACTTGGATACTTTGGGGAGTTAGGGAATCTCCTTGAGTTCTAAATTGGTACTTCAGTCATGACTTTATCTTTTAAAAGTGAATGAATTTTCTTTTCAACTGACCAATGTTTTAACGTTTACCTGCATATGAGAATCTATAACAGTTCATTTTTCATCCCTTAATATCTCTGGAAAGACATCCGCATACTAATTATTTTTAAATATTATTTTTATTTTATTTGAGACAGGGTCTCACTCCGTTCCCCAGGCTGGAGTGCAGTGAGCAATCACAGCTCACTATAGCCTCGACCTTCCAGGCTCAAGCAATCCTCCCACCTCAGCCTCCTGAGTAGCTAGGACCACTGGAATGTGCCACTGCACCTGGCTAGTTTTTAATTTTCTGTAGAGATGGGGTCTTGCTACATTACCCTGGTTGGTCTTGAACGCTTGGCCTCAAGCAATTCTCCTGCTCTGGCCTCCCAAAGTGCTAAGATTACAGGCATGATTTTAGGCCTGACCTAAAATTTATTTTTAAACCATTTGAACTAAATGAATTTAAAATTCTGTACTAAAATATTCTTTTAAATAATCCTATTACACTAATTACTCAAGTCCTGATTCCACTCCACTCCAAATAGCAAATAAAGGTCATTATTTCTTGCAAAACATGTACATGAAAAAGCTTTCATCTCACAGATGTCCCAGATGTGCACAGGCATTCAGTGACTGTTATTGCTTCTCTCCCCAAATGACCTGACAGTGCCTAGCTGCCGTGAAGACCCAGTGGCCTCAGGGACATAATCACACTAGCACACAACAGATCACACAGGGTGCAAAACCTCCTTAGCAGATGAGAAGGGATTTGGGACCTCCCTTTTGCATCCCAAAGCAAAAAGGATAAACCTTCCCTCTTTCTAGGTTTAAAAAACACAAAACTAAATACAACCAGCACTGAGGCTAGAGAAGAAAATGCCACCTACTAGTACTGCATGTGCCAAGACCTGAAAAGCTAAAAGCTTTATCATGGTGACTATTTAATACTTATCAGCCCGAACTCTTCCTACTTTATTTGAAATCATGCTTTAAGAGTGTCTAAGAAACTAGCTGGGCGCCGTGGCGGGCGCCTGTAGTCCCAGCTACTCAGGAGGCTGAGGCAGGAGAATGGCGTAAACCTGGGAGGCGGAGCTTGCAGTGAGCTGAGATCCGGCCACTGCACTCCAGCCTGGGCGAGAGAGCGAGACTCCATCTCCACAAAAAAAAAAAAAAAAAAAAAGCGTCTAAGAAAATACCAGATTTAAGACTCTCTCCTTTTAAAAAGTTTTAGTATTTATAAAGAAATATTACTTCTACTCCCAGAAAACTAAAACCTGGATATTGCTAGCAAAAACATGTACTAGATGAAGAATTCTCATTTCAAAAACAACTACCTTCTAAGCAAGGGCAATTTCTATAGATATTCTTTAAATAGGGAGATTCCTGTAGGTAGGTAGTTAAAATATAATCATGTTTTCAAAAATTCACTTTACCTACATTCTTTTATCCACTATATAAAGTGAGGTATATCTGTACCTGTATTTCAGGAGAACCATTAACCTCCCTTCAAGTGACACATTCTGGTCAAGTTATGTGAAACCTTAAATACTTTCAGTTAAGCTGGTTTGAGCACAATCATCTATAAACTTTAAGTAAAAATAAACAGTCCCAGAGAGAAACACAGGAAGTAGAATCAACAGGACCTGGTGACTAAATGAAGGTTGGAGGTACAGAAAAGAGAGTCCAGGCCAGGCATGGTGGCTCACACCTGTAGTTCCAGCACTTTAGGAGGCTGAGGCGGGCGGATCACTTGAGGTCAGGAATTCGAGACCAGTCTAGCCAACATGGTGAAATCTCGTCTTTACTAAAAATACAAAAATGAGCCAGGCATGGTGGCACATGCCTGTGTAGTCCCAGCTACTTGGGAGGGTGAGGCACGATAATCACTTGAACCCGGGACTGAGTTCGTGCCACTGGGCAACAGAGCGAGACTCCATCTCAAAAAAAAAAGAAAGAAAAAGAAAAAAAAAAGTCCCAGTTTAGGGCATAAATGATTCCCAGTTTAGGACACAAATGATGAGCAATTCCCAGTTTAGGGCATACAAGATGAGCAAGAGAGGAGTGCAGCTGAGGGGCCAGAGGGAGGAGAGGCGGGGTGGAGAGGATGCTAAGTTCAGATCACAGTGGACTTGAGCAATGTCTACATCTACCCGGAGTTGCTCTGCAGGCACGGTGGTGGTGGTGACAGTGATGGTATCGCAGTGTGAAGGACAAGAGCGGTGAGTGCGGGACAGGTGTGGGGAGCCGGCAGTGGACAGACAGGAGCTGATGCAGCTGTGCAGTGGAAGAAATCACCCAAAGGATAGGAAAAAGGGAAGAGGCCTGAGGTTGGAACCTCAGAAGGGGGACCGAGTTGGAAAGGCATGCCATGTAAGAGCCAGGGAAGGAGATGACAGGGATGGGAGGAGGAGGTGAGATCCAGCTGGGAGAGGCATTGCTAGAAAGGACGTGCCTGGATGTGTTGACAGGGTCTAGAAGATGCCAACCAAGGTAGCCAAGCAGAGGACAGAAGCACCAGGCTGCCAAGGAGATCGCATCTGAGGCCAAGAGCCCAGAGAGAAGCATGCTCTGTGGCTCCTGGGGTAAGAAACAGCAACCAGTGACTGGGCAGGGAAGCTGCAAATGCCCGGAAGACACACAAAGGATACACATCTTTGCTTGACCCAGAACGGGAGCTACCCTGACTGTGGGGGGAAATGGGTGTCACTAACTTCCATAAGCTTTAACGCCCTGGAATTGTCTTAAGATGATTTTAAAAATGGTTCACGCACCCAAATTATTTATGTGCCTCACTGCAGGAGCTCTGTGGAGATGGGGCGTTGGAGATGACACAGGGACAAAGCCACAGTCTGGGAAGAGTTCTTGGCAGAACCCATTGTCTCCCACAGCAGAGAAATGCCTGGGGGCTGCTTCCTGGAGATCCCCCAGGAAAGGCAGGAACAAGGAGAGGGTTTTCTTCCCATGCCATTTTATGTATGTGGTAACTTTCATTCAGAAGTTACCACGAAATTCTTCCACATTCAAACTGGAGTCTCAAATTGAAGTATGGGGCTCTTCTTTTGACCTATCCTCAGTGGCCTCAGTCACATCAGCTCGTCACCGCCCTAGGAGGACCACACTCAGCCTGGAAATGCTGCGTGGCATATTGGCAAGTCTACCTTTTTCATGGAAACACAGCTCAGGTTCTCACCGCATTCTCTAGTTGAAAGGCTTTCCAAGTGAATTGGCAGTTAGCTAAGATCCAAAACATGCTGGAAGAATATTTCAAAATGTCAACGTCTCAAATAACTTTCACATATCAAGGGGCAAGGTATTCTCCTAAACCCAAGGAGAACACAGAGGCAATGAAACATTCTCTCTGGCACACTCTGCTGTGATGCTGGGTGTTTCCAGAACTGCAAAAGCTTCACTGTTGCAGCATTACTCTGGATCAACTTAGGACCCAGATATTCTTCCCAGTCATACTTACATTTATTTGACATTTTCTCTTTGTGTCATTCTGGTTTGCTCCCAAGCCCTATAAAACCCGTTCTATTTATAAATATATCCCAAGTTTCTAAAGCTGAGTTTATATCACTATTTCTTCTGTAACTTTTCTGTTCTCCAAAATATTTTCTATCAGTCTATTACGAACTGAATTGCATGCTCCAAAACTCATATGCTGAATTTTGTTGAACAAATGTATTGAACCCCCAATGTGAAATGTGACTATTTTTGGAGATGGAGCCTGTAAAGAGGTAATTACAGTTAAATGGGGTAGTATGGGTGGGACCCTAATCCAATAGGACTGGTGTCCTTACAGGAAGAGGAAGAGACACTGGAAATGTGGGTGCACAGAGAAAAGTCCATGTGAGAACACAATAAGAAGGCAGGTGTCTGTAAGCCAAGAAGACAGAACTCAGGAGAAATCAGACCTGCCAACAGCTTGATCTTGGACTTCCAGCCTCCAGAACTGTGAGAAATACATTTCTGTTGTTGAAACTGCCCAGTCTGTGATATTGTGTCATGGCAGCCCAAGCAAACTAATATAGAGTCCTTACCCACTAAATAGATTCCAAGTAGGATTACATTCCCTTCTTGCAATTTAATGGAAGACAAATTTTAGCCTGAAGTAAAACACATCCTTTGAACAAATTAGCTGTTTAAGTGTAGATGACATTAACAACATACTGTGAAAAATAACTTCTTTTTGAGACAAAGTTTTCCTCTTGTTGCCCAGGCTAGAGTGCAATGGCACCATCTCAGCTCACTGCAATGCCTCCCAGGTTCAAGTAATTCTCTGCCTCAGGCTCCAGAGTAGCTGGGGCTACAGGCGCGTGCCACCACACCTGGCTAATTTTTTTGTATTTTTTGTAGAGACGGGGATTCACCGTGTTAGCCAGGATGATCTCGATCTCCTCACCTCATGATCCACACTCCTCGGCCTCCCAAAGTGTTGGGATTACAGGCGTGAGCCACTGTGCCTGGCAACTTTTGTTTTTACAAAGGTTCCATCAAACTCAGCAACCCTCAGACTGGGATGAGAGTTTTAGCGTGGTTCAGAGTAAAGAATATGTTACCTTTAAAGTATTCTTACCAAAACTGTTTACTCCTACTCTAATCTAGACTCAACTTCCAGTTTATAGGAAATACAAGGGCTGGAAGGAAATGATACTATGAGTAACCACAATCAGACAAATCTAGAGTGTGGGGACAGCCTATAAGGTAGCCACACTGACTTCATGAAAAAGTCAATTTAAAAAAAAGGAAACTGTTCTAGACTAAAAGACTGAAGAGACAGAACAACCAACTGCTGTACGTGAATTAAACTGGATCCTGGTTCCAAAAAACCAAAAAAGACTATGAAATACATTCCTGTAACAATTCAGGAAATACAAAGATAGCCTAGATACCAGATAATGTCTTTGCTAATTTCTTAGGGGTGCCTGTGCAGGTGAAAGGCTTTATTCTCAGGAAGCACATATATAAAGTGCAAATATGGCAATTTGTTTCAGGAAGGTTTTTCTCAACTATTCTGTACATTTGAACACATTCGTAACAGAAAGTTGGCAACACAGTGCACAATACAGGCGCACACCACCATGCCCAGCTAATTTTTGTATTTTTAGCAGAGACGGGGGTTTCACCAACTTGGTCAGGCTGGTCTTGAACTCCTGACCTCAGGTGATCCACCCGCCTCGGCCTCCCAAAGTGCTGGAATTAGAGGAGTGAGCCACTGCGCCCAGCCATGTACTGCTTATATTTTTTAAAGTTGACAGGAAGTAGCCTAAAATTCCACTATAATCCAAAATAGCTCAAGATGTGAGGAAGAGGTTTACTTCTGGAAGCTGTTTTGCCTCACATTAAAGGGAGAAAGTTCTCGGGGAAGCAGGAAGAGACTGAATCGGCTTCCTGCTGCTCTACCTTCATGCCCACTGTTCAGAGCCCCCTGAGCTGCAGAGGTGCTGCTTTCCACACCGAACTCCTGACATTACAGCCATTAGGCTGGCGCACAAACTGTGTTTGTACTATTTTTTCGTTAATAAAATCAAACCGAGCAACAGATATGAATGAGTGGCAGAGACGGGAAGAGGAGTATTCCTGCTCTATGTCCCAGTTCAAACAGGACTGACAAGAGTGCCTGACACACATCTTCTCTGTGGTAAATTCTTCCCAGGGTCCTTATTGCTTCAATGACCTGCAAACCCTTTTTTTTTTTTTTTTAAATTTTTTTTTTTTTTAAGAGATGGGGTCCCGCTATGTTGCCTAGGCTGGTCTCGAGAACTCCTGGGCTCAAGTGAGCCTCCCACCTCAGCCTCCTGACTAGCTGAGACAACAGGCACCCTGCTGCAACCCTTTTATTTAAAGGCAGTGGGGGCACTTTCCTAGAAGAAAATCCCACCTGTTAGTAAAAGCAGTCATCAGGACAGAGGCTGGGGCCAAGGGCCCAGTTGCTTGCCACATCAGCTCTTTCCTCACACCGAAGTCTACAGAGTCACACCAAGGCCAAGCACGTCAGCATGGTCTCCATGCTTCCCATGGCCATTGTCCTACGGACTCCTCCAGCCCCAGGAGTCCCCCTTCACATTCCAGAGCAGCAGGAAACCACTCCCTGTGGTACATGCACACTATGGTGTCAATACTGTGGAACTCTGCTCAGGCTGCCTGGAACAACGTACCCCAGATTCAACTTGGGAGTCACAGCCAGCCCTTCCTGGGAAGTCCTTCTCCACACGTTGCCAAGCCATGGCAACAGTATTCTGTGTAAGGAGAGGTCTGTCTCCTCAACAGGTCCAATTGTACCTCAAAGGCAAGAGCCACATCTCTCTCACTGCTGTATTCCCAGTGGACTCCCTGCCTGTCCTACATGTGTGCAGTGTGCTGGGGACACTGGTTGGTACAACTCATCAGAGGACCCTGAGATGAACCTCACAGATGGCTCATGGGTTCCACCACTCTAGGCGAGGAAAGAATGTGAAGCCAAGACTTCCACTCCTGGCTTTTTAAGGGCTTTCACATCTGTTCCTTCATTTGATCATTACAAAAGCCCTGCGAATTAGGCAGGAAATAATACATAGTCCTTGTCACACAGCAGAAACCGACACAGGAGAGATCAGGTGCCTTAGGCAAGGTCACTTGGGCAAGGTCACTTAATGCAACACACTTCTGAGACTCTGGGGGTAGTAAAAAGCTATAAAAATGCAGCTTTACAATAAATGAATCTAAGCATTTCATATAAATACACACAAATACTAGGGATAATTGGAAGTCTTTGGGGGAAAGCAAGGGAAGAAACATGGAGCTGAAAATACCTTTTCATAAATCTCATAATACCAATTTTGAGAAGAGAAAAAATATTTGCCTTTTTACTTGAAAAATGAAACATTAAATATATAGTGACTAGAGGAAAGCAATTCAGTTAAAAAAAGTGGCTCAAATATGAAAGTTATGGTTCCATATTACATTGGTTTCTTTATTATTGTTCCATATTATGGAACAATATCCATATATCCAACAATATCCATATATCCAATTTCCATATTATGGAAAATTATGGTTCCATATTATTGGTTTCTTTAACCAATAATAAACTTAAATCTCTGCTACAAAACATCCTGGCATTATATGTACTCTGCTGTACAAGGAAAACACAAGTTTTATATTTACAAAGGTTTTAACTAGTCAATCCTTATATTTTAAAAATGAATTTCATTTCATTTCATTTCATTTTTGAGATGGAGTCTCGCTCTGTTGTCTAGGCTGGAGTGCAGTGGCACAATCGCAGCTCACTTCAACCTCTACCTCCTGGTTCAAGCAATTTTCCTGTCTCAGCTTTTGAGTAATTGGGACTACAGGTGCCCACCACCATGCCTGGCTAATTTTTGTAATTTTTTTTTAGCAGAGAAGGGGTTCACCATATTGGTTAGCCTGGTCTCGAACTCCTGACCTTAGGTGATCCACTCGCCTTGGCCTCCCAAAGTGGCGGGATTACAGGCGTGAGCCACCATGCTTGGCCTCCAAAATGAATTATCAATATAGAATTGTATTGTTCTTACATGTTATTTTCTCATGAAAGTCAAACAGGCATATTAAATTTTAAAATTCGATTTTTAAAAAATGAACCAGAGGCTCATTCGCATAAAATAACTGCTTATAATCTTTTGATTCACTTCCCTCCAGCTCTTTTTAGCATATGCATGGGCTTCTTTGTTGTCTTACAATGTAGGAATATACCACACATCCCATTTCCTATCCTGATTGTTTTAGCTTCGTATCAACTTAGGTGATATCTAATATCAACTGCATATTTATGCAGATTTTATTAATAAAAGTGTATGCACATTTTATATAATTAAAATGTTAAATTAATGTTACCATATTGGTGGGAAATGTTGTTTCTCCAATTTATGATTCATTTAAAATTTTTGTTTTAATTTTTACTTGGACAGTTTTTCTTTTTTTTTTTTTTTTTTTGAGACAGTCTCTCTCAGTCGCCCTCAGTCGCCCAGGATGGAGTGCAGTGGCGCGATCTCGGCTCACTGCAACATCTGTCTCCCGGGTTCACGCCATTCTCCTGCCTCAGTCTCCCAAGTAGCTGGGACTATAGGCACCCACCACCGCGCCCGGCTAATTTTTTTGTATTTTTAGTAGAGACGGGGTTTCACCGTATTAGCCAGGATGGTCTTGATCTCCTGACCTCATGATCCGCCCACCTCAGCCTCCCAAAGTGCTGGGATTACAGGCGTGAGCCACTGCGCCCAGCCCTACTTGGACAGTTTTATTGTTCTTTTCCATTGTGATTTTTTTTTTTTTTTGAGACAGAGTCTCGCTCTATCGCCCAGGCTGGAGTGCAGTGGCCTGATCTGGCCTCACTGCAAGCTCTGCCTCCCAGGTTCGAGCAATTCTCCCGCCCCAGCCTCCTGAGTAGCTGAGACTACAGGCGCCCGCCACCGCGTCCGGCTAATTTTTTTGTATTTTTAGTAGAGATGGGGTTTCACTGTGATCGCCAGGATGGTCTCGATCTCCTGACCTCATGATCCGCCCGCCTCAGCCTCCCAAAGTGCTGGGATTACAGGCGTGAGCTACCGCACCCAGCCTCCATTGTGATTCTTAAAGAGGCTTTTGCACCAGCTCCCCTTCTCCTGCCCCTTTCTTCCCTCCGAGCTCACATGATTTTAACATCACACACCCACTGCATTTCAGAGGTGTTACCTGTTGGTCATCAGGAGTCCATATGCCACACGTAATTTGACTTTCCAAGTTGATTTCGGATGACCAGTGTCTTTGTCCACTGACAGAACCAACCAGGACAAACCCATCTCGATAGGAAATAAGTGCTTGAGTTCCATCATGGCTCCACGTGAAATCACTCACCTTGGGGACACACACACAGAAAAGGGTCAATTTGTAATCTGAAAAGGAAAACACTTTTATCAAAGTTTACACATAGTCATTAACTTAGCCTTTTGGCTAAAATGGAGATGGCCTTAACATAACATACGTTATTTGAAAGCTTTAAAAAAAATTATTGAGGCCAGCCACAGTGCCTCATGCCTGTAAACCCAGAATGCTGGGAAGCCAAAGTGAGAGGATCATTTGAAGCCAGAAGTTCGAGCCCAGCCTAGACAACATAGCGAGATCCTACCTCTACAAAAAATTTTAAGAATTAGTCGGGGTCAGGTGTGGTGCTCATGCCTGTAATCCCAGCACTTTGGGAGGCTGAGGCAGGCAGATCACTTGAGGTCAGGAGTTCAAGACCAGCCTGGCCAACATGGTGAAACCCCGTCTCTACTAAAAATACAAAAATGAGGCAAGCTTGATGGTGCGTGCCTGTAGCCCCAGCTACTCAGGAGGCAGAGGTGACAGAATCACTTGAACCTGGGAGGCAGAGGCTGCAGTGAGCCAAGAGCGCACCATTGCACTCCAGCCTGGTCAACAGTGTGAGACTCTGTCTCAAAATAATTAGTCGGCAGTGGTGGCACACACCTGTGGTCTTAGCAACTCAGGAGGCTGAGGTGGGAGGATGGCTTGAGCCTAGGAAGTTGAGGCGTTAGTGAGCTATCACTGTGCCTCTATACTCCAGCCTGGGTGACAGAGTAAGGTATTGTCTCTAAAGAAATATTTTTAAGAAAAATGACTGAAACTGACTTCAGTGCATACTGTGCATCAACAGCGTTCTATGTGTTTCATGTACATTAATTCATTAAGCCTCAAGTCAACAGCCTATGGAAGGTATTATTATTCTCATCTACAGAGAAGACTCAGTCAACAGAGGAGGCAAGAGACAGAAACAGGAAAAATCCCAGGAAAAGCTGGCTACAGGGTCCTTCCTTTCAACCACTGTTACACTGCCTCTCACTTATGGTTAGTAATAGATTCTCCGTCAGTGTCTGTTGGCCCCTTACCAAAATAGTAAAGCTCTAAGTTTCCTCCTCAGTCTTGCTAACAATACCCCCTCAATCAGAATGAAGAAAAAAAAAAATCTAACTGAAAAACATTACTTAATACTTGGGTGTTAAGTTTATCAAATGCATTTATTACATCTATTCAAATGACCACATTTTTCCCTCTATTAATCTACTGTGGTAATTTGTTTGTATGGATTTTTACACATCATCCTATGCTTGCATACCTACCAGAGTCCAATTTAGAGGTAAAGTATTGTCTTTTGTATGCACAGCTGAAACTGATTTGCTAGTGTCTTTAGATTTTCTGCATCTGCATTCATGAATGTAGTAGACCTGCGATTTTGTTTTAGTAATGTACATCTCTGGATTTAGCAGGGTTATGTTACCTCTCTCAGGATGAGCTGAAGTAGTCTCTCTTTTTCCAATGCCTGAGAGAATTTGTATAAACTGAGATGATTTGTTGCTTCAAAGTTTAGTAGACAAGCCTGCCAAATCATCTGGCTATGTATTTTTGTAATGGGGAGATTATTAACCACTTCAATTTAATAGTTCTAGTACTAAACTTTCACGTTTTCTTTTGAGACAGAGTTTTGCTCTGTTGCCAGTCTGGAATGCAGTGACACAATCTTGGCTCAGTGCAACCTCTACCTCCCAGGTCCAAGCGATTCTCTTGCCTCAGTCTTCTGAGTAGCTGGGATTACAGGCACGCACCACCACATCCAGCTAATTTTTGTATTTTTAGTAGAGATGGGGTTTTACCATGTTGGCCAGGCTGGTCTCCAACTCCTGACCTCAAGTGATCTGTCCGCCTCGGCCTCCCAAAGTGCTGGAATTACAGGTGTGAGGCACCGCGCCCAGTCTAAACTTTCAACCTTTTTACTTCTTGAGTCAGTTCTGATAATTTTAGGGCTGGGTGCGGTGGTTCACGCCTGTAATTCCAGCACTTTGACAGGTCGAGGCAGCCGGATCACAAGGTCAAGAGATCAAGACCATCTGGCCAACATGGTGAAACCCCGTCTCTACTAAAAATACAAAAATTAGCTGGGCGTGGTGGTGCGCACCTGTAGTCCTAGCTACTCGGGAGGCTGAGGCAGGAGAATTGCTGCAACCCAGGAGGTGGAGGTTGCAGTGAGCCGAGATCGTGCCACTGCACTCCAGCCTGGCAACAGAGAGAGACTCCATCTTAAAAAAAAAAAAAGTTCTGATAATTTTGAAAAGGAACTTGTCCATTTCACGTAAGTTTTCAAAACAGTTGGCAAGTAGTTGTTAATATTTTCCTTTTAAAAATAACTTTATTAAGGTATAATTTACATGCAGTAAAGTCCCCCTTCGCCCCAGGAGTCAATCCCCAACCCTAGTCCTAGGCAAACAGTGATCTGATTTCTGTAACTGTTGTTCATTTTAGAATTTTACACGAATGAGACCTTCTGTGTCTAAATACTTTTACTCAGCATAAAGATGTTGAGAGTCATCTGAATTATGTCAGTAGTTCATTCCTTTTTATACATATTATTCCACTGTACGAATATACCACAATTTGTCTATCCAAATTGCTATTCAGCAAAGTCTCAGGATACAAAATCAACACACAAAAATCACTAGCATTCCTACACACCACCAACAGCCAAATCAGGAACAAACTCTTATTCGCAATTGGCACAAAAAGAATAAAACGCCTAGGAATACAGCTAAACAGCGAGGTGAAGGATCTCCACAAGGAGAACTACAAAACACTGCTCAAAGAAATCAGAGATAGGCCGGGCGCAGTGGCTCACGCCTATAATCCCAGCACTTTGGGAGGCCGAGGCGGGTGGATCACCTGAAGTCAGGAGTTCGAGACCAGCCTGACCAACATGGAGAAACCCCGTTTCTACTAAAAATACAAAATTAGCTGGGCCTGGTGGCACATGCCTATAATCCCAGCTACTAGGGAGGCTGAGGCAGGAGAATTGCTTGAACCTGGGAGGCGGAGGTTGCGGTGAGCCGAGATCGTGCCATTGCACTCCAGCCTGGGCAACAAGAGTGAAACTCTAACTCAAAAAAAAAAAAAAAAAAAGAAAGAAAAGAAATCAGAGATGACACAAACAAATGGAAACACACTCTATGCTCATGGAGAGGAAGAATCAAAATCACTAAAAGGGCCATACTACCCAAAACAGTTTACAGATTTAATGCTATTTCTATCAAACTACCAAAGACATTCTTCACAGAACATTTTAAAATTCATATGGAACCAAAAAAGAGCCCAAAGAGTCAAGGCAGTCCTAAGCAAAAAGAATAAAGCTGGAGGCATCATGCTACCTGACTTCAAACTATACTACAAGGCTACAGTAACCAAAACAGCATGGTACTGGTACAAAAAGAGACACACAGAGAATCCAGAAATAAGGCTGCACATTTACAACCATCTGATCTTTGACAAAGGTGACAAAAACAAACAATGGGGAAAGGACTCCCTATTCAATAAATGGTGCTGGGATAACTGGGTAGCCATATGCAGAATATTGAAACTGGACCCCTTTCTTACACAATATATAAAAATCAACTCAAGATTAAAGACTTAACTATAAAAACCCTGGAAGACAATCTAGGCAATACCATTCTGGACATAGGAACGGGCAAAGATTTCATGATGAAGATACCAAAAGCAATCGCAACAAAAGCAAAAATTGACAAACAAGATCTAGTTGAACTAAAGAGATTCAGAACAGCAAAAGAAACTATCAATAAAGTAAAAAGATAACCTACAGAATGGGAGAAAAATTTCACAAAGTATGCATCTGACAAAGGTCTAATATAAAGTATCTATAAGGATAAACAAATTTACAAGAAAACAACTCCATTAAAAAGTAGGCAAAAAATATGAACTGACAATTTTCAAAAGAAGACATACACGCAGCCAACAAGCATATTTAAAAAGGCTCAACATCACTGATTAGAGAAATGCAATCAAAACCACAATGAGATATCATCTCACATCAGTTGGAATGGCTATGATTAAAAAGTCAAAAAATAGGGCAAGGTGGTTCACGCCTGTAAATCCTAGCATTTTGGGAGGCCAAGGCAAGCAGATCATAAGGTTAATAAATTGAGACCATCCTGGCCAACATGGTGAAGCCTCGTTTCTACTAAAAATACAAAAATTAGCTGGGTTGTGGTGGCACGTGCCTGTAGTCCCAGCTACTTGGGAGGCTGAGGCCGGAGAGCCGCTTGAACCTGGGAGGCGGAGGTTATAGTGAGCTGAGACTGCGCCACTGCACTCCAGCCTAGCAAGGCTCCATCTCGGGGTGGGGGGATGGGGGGAAGTAATAATAAAATAAAATAAAAAGTCAAAGAGTAACAGATGCTGGAGAGGATGCAGAGAAAAAGGAACACTTACACACTATTGGTTAAGTTGTAAATTACTTCAGCCATTGTGGAAAACAGTGTAGTGATTCCTCAAAGACCTAAAAACAGAACTACTATTAAATCCAGCAATCCCATTATGGGGTATATACCCAAAGGACTATAAATCGTTCTGTCATAAAGACACATGCACATGTATGTTCACTGCAGCACTATTTATAACAGCAAAGACACTGAATCAACCTAAATGCCCATCAATGGTAGACTGGATAAAGAAAATGTGGTACATATACACCATGGAATACTATGCAGACATAAAAAAGAATGAAGTTAGGCTAGGCGTGGTGGCTCATGCCTGTAATCCCAGCACTTTGGGAGGCCAAGGTAGGCAGATCACGAGGTCAGGAGATCAAGACCATCCTGGTCAACATGGTGAAACCCCGTCTCTACTAAAAATACAAAGATTAGCTGGGCATGGTGGCACATGCTTATAATCCCAGCTACTCGGGAGGCTGAGGCAAGAGAATCACTTGAACCCAGGAGGGAGATGGAGGTTATAGCGAGCCAAGATCGCGCCACTGCGCTCTAGCCTGGTGTCAGAGGAAGACTTCGCCTCAAAAAAAAAAAAAAAAAAAAGAACGAGATCATGCCCTTGCAGGAACACGGATGGAGCTGGAGGCCATTATGTTTAGCAAACTAACACAGGAACAGAAAATCAAATACAGCATGTTCTCACTTAACAATGACAAAAACACATGGACACATTGAGGGGAACAACACATACTGGGGCCTATTGGAGGGTGGAAGATGAAGGGTAGAAAAGAGGGAGAGGATCAGGAAAAATAACTAAAAGCTTAACACCTGGGTGACAAAACATCTGTACAACAAACCCCCATGACACAAGTTTACCTATGTAACAAATCGGCACATGTACCCCTGAACTACAAAGTTAAAACAAATTGCTAGACAGCTGGGTTGTTTCCAACACTTAGTTATTATAAAATTACTATGAACATTCATGTGCAGGACTTTTATGACACATGATTTCATTTCATTGAGTAAATACCTAGGAGTGGAACTGTTGGGCCATATGGTAAATGTATGTTTAACTGTATAAGAAATTACTAAACCGTTTTCCAAAGTGGTTATGGCAGTGCCTGCAATCCTAGCTACTCAGAAGGCTAAGATAGGAGAATTGCTTGAACCCGGGAGGTGGAGGTTGCAGAGAGCCAAGATCGCGCCACTGCACTTCAGCCTGGGCGACAAAGTGAGACGCTGTCTCAAAAAACCAAAGTGGTTATGTCATTTTACACTTGCATCTGCTGGTTTTTTTTTTTTTTTTTTTTTTTTGAGATAGAGTTTTGCTCTTCTGGTCCAGGCTAGTGTGCAATGGCACAATCTTGGCTCACTGCAACCTCCGCCTCCTGGGTTCAAGCAATTCTCCTGCCTCAGTCTCCCAAGTAGCTGGGATTACAGGCGCCTGCTACCAAACCTGGCTAATTTTGTATTTTTAGTAGAGACGAGGTTTCTCCATGTTGGTCAGGCTGATCTTGAACTCCCGACCTCAGGTGATGCGCCTGCCTCAGCTTCCCAAAGTGCTGGGATTACATGCGTCAGCCACCACGGCAGCCTGTTGTCAGTCATTTTAATTTTAACTACTCTACTAGGTGTATGACATTGTCTTTCTAACTTGCATTTCCATAATGACTAATATGTTGGGCATCATTTCATGTGTTGATTGATCATCTACACATCTTTTGGGGTGTATCTGTTCAAATCCCTTTCCATATACAGTTTGCCATTTGTATCCACGGATTCTGTATCCATGAATTCAACCAACTTTGAATAAAAAATAATTG
Source organism: Piliocolobus tephrosceles (assembly GCF_002776525.5). Taxonomy (NCBI): domain Eukaryota; kingdom Metazoa; phylum Chordata; class Mammalia; order Primates; family Cercopithecidae; genus Piliocolobus; species Piliocolobus tephrosceles. Next base: position 3,719 of record NW_022311990.1, on the reverse strand, counting down.
GAAAAAATTACATTTGTATTGAACATGTACGCTTTTTCCCCCTTGTCATTATCCCTAAATAATATAACAACTATTTATTTAGCATTTACATTGTATTACGTATTACAAGTAATCTAGAGATGATTTAAAGTATACAAGATGGGCGGGGCGCAGTGGCTCACACCAGCACTTTGAGAGACCAAGGCAGGAGGATCACTTGAGGTCAGGAGTTCGAGACCAGCCTGATCAACGTGGTGAAACCCCATCTCTACTCAAAATGCAAAAATTAGTCGGGCACGGTAATGTGCATCTGTAGTCCCAGCTACTCAAGAGGCTGAGTCAGGAGAATTGCTTGAATCTGGGAGGCAGAGCCAGTATCAAGCCATTGCTCTCCAACACACAGTGAGATGCCATCTCAAAATAAATAAATTAATTAATTAAATAAAGTATACAAGATGATGTGCAAAGATCATATACAAATATTATACCGTTTTATACCATATACATGAGTATCTGTGAATTTTGGTATCTGTGGGAAGTCCTGGAACTACTCCCCTATGGATATCAAGGGATGATTACATGAATGCAGGCAAATATATTTAAAATATATATAGTAAATATCAGTTTTCACCTTCTGTCAT
>NW_022311990.1:2366-2999 GCF_002776525.5 Piliocolobus tephrosceles | reverse complement strand
TTTTTTGAGACAGAGTCTCGCTCTGTCGCCCTGGCTGGAGCGCAGTGGCACAATCTTGGCTCACTGCAAGTTCCGCCTCCCGGGTTCACGCCATTCTCCTACCTCAGCCTCCCGAGTAGCTGGGACTACAGGCGCCTGCCACCTCGCCCTGCTAGTTTTTTGTATATTTTAGTAGAGACGGGGTTTCACCATGTTGGCCAGGATGGTCTTGATCTCCTGACCTCGGAATCCGCCCGTCTCGGCCTCCCAAAGTGCTGGGATTACAGGCTTGAGCCACCGCGCCTGGCCTGCCTTTTCATTTTTAAATGGTATCTTCCAAAGAGAAGAAGTTTAAATTTAAAAGAATTAATTTATAACTGGCCCATAATAAATGTATATATGTATAATAAATGTATATATTTATACATAGTATAATGCATGAATACACAGTATAATGATCAAATCAGAGCTAATACCCTATCTCTTTAAACATTTATCATTTCGGCCGGGTCCAGTGGCTCACGCCTGCAATCCCAGCACTTTGGGAGGCTGAGGCAGGCGGATCACGAGGTCAGGAGATGGAGACTATCCTGGCTAACATTGTGAAACCCCGTCTCTACTAAAAATACAAAAAAAAAAAAAAATTAGCTGGGC
>NW_022311990.1:0-2266 GCF_002776525.5 Piliocolobus tephrosceles | reverse complement strand
CAAAAACAAAAAACATTTATCATTTCTTTGTGGTAACAATACTCAAAATTTTCTCTTCTAGCAATCTTGAAATATGCTCTGTTATTTGCTATACTTACTCTACTGTGTAACAGAACACCAAAACTTATTTTTCCTAATTGTGACTTCGTGTCATTACATTTCGATTAAGTCCAATATCAAGTTTTTTCTTTTATGGATCATGCTTTCTGCATCCAATTCAAGAAATTTTTGTTTAGCCTCAGGCTGCAAAGACTTCTAGAAGTTTAGCTTTTACACTTATGTTGTAGGAGTTATTGAGAAATTATTTTAGGCAGAGAGGAAAAGGGGTCCTGGGAAGTTGTTCTTTTTTTCTAAACATTTTTGTGGAGAATGGGGTCTTGCTATATTGCCCAGGCAGGTCTCGAACTCCTGGGCTCAAGCTATCCTCCCGCCTCTGCCTCCCTGAGATCTGGGATTACAGGCATGAGCCTGTAAATTTCTTAAAGCCAGGCTGGCAATCTTTGATATGCAAATACAGGCCATTAGAGACTGGGTCCACTCAACATGGCAATTCCTGCGGCCTTCTTGCCCTTGTCCCAGGTGTTCCTGGCAACATGGCTATCCTCATGTATCCCCAGTAGAACATCCTTGGCGCCCTGTATTTGCATATTAAAAGGCTAGGGTGGGAGGGCCAGCGTTTTCTGCGGGCTACTTGAATGACATGCCTGGTCAAATCAATCCCCTGAGCCCTATGCAAATCAGACACCTCCTCCAGCCTCTGCATATAGACCTGGCTGGTATCCAGTGCACTTGGGGACCTCCTCTTTTGGCTTTGGAGCCTCCTTTCCCTCTATCTCTGTATGGGGGAGTCTCTTCCTTCTTGCCTATTAAACTTTCCACTCCTTAAAACCACTCCACATGTGTCCAGGTCGTTTTATCTAAATTGGCTTGAGGACTAAGAACCCTGGTGTTCCTCCACTCACTGGAGCCGTATCACTTATGTCTATGACTCATCTGGAGTTAATTTTTACGCAGGGTGTGAGGTGAGAATCAAGGTTTTCTTTTTAAAAAAACACAGATATTCAGCTGTTTAAGCACCATTTGTTGAAAAGATTATCCTTTCCCCATTGAACTACCTATGCATCTTATAATTACGTTTGGTTACCTTGTAATCTCTATTTATAGCTATGCCCAACGTTTCATTCATAAAATTATTTCTGTGTTCTCTTTTCTTCTTTTGATCAGTTTTGCAAGCAATTTGTCTATTTTGTTGATTTGTTTCCAAAGAACAAATTTTTGGATTTGTTGATCTCTACCTTATCATTTTTTCTCTATTGTACTAATTTTCACTTTCATTTTTATTATTTCTTACTTTTTCTTTCATTGGATTTACTCTCCTGTTCAATTAATAATGTTTTAAGATAAATACCTATCAGTGATCACAGTTTTATTGCTAATATAAGTAATTAAGGATATACATTTATCTCACAGCACCACTTTAAGCATATCTCACAAATGCTGGTATATAATTAAGGAAAAAATTCTTGATTTTTTTTTTTACCTTGCCCAAATTCCTATCTCAGGGGTCTTGGGAGTCATGCCCTACAAATCATAAATTGTCATCAGATAGGCTGGGTTTTATGTAACCCTATATATCACGATTTACTTTCCAGCCTGACTCTGGCATAACATTACAAGACAAAGAAGAAAATCAAAATATTTTACCCCAAAACATGCTTCTTTGCCATATTTTGAAATGGCCCTGCAAAGCTGTTTCTTATGGGGAAAAGTTTGCATCAGTAAAGAATCTCTATTAATGTTGCTAGATCTTTTTCTTCCAGACCCCTCCCAATCCTAAAGAGACTACCTAAAATCTGAATAGGAAACATTTGCATCCTACTGTCTCTAACGACAGCCACAAAAAGACTTCAAAAGAACTTCGGGCTGCACAATCTTTATTTTCACCTGAGCATTACCTTCCTATCAATCCCAGGTCTTCAGACAAACTCAACCAATTGTCAACCAGAAAATACGTAAATTCACCAAAGCCTGGAACCTCCCAGATCCCCTTTGAATTGTTCCGCCTTTCTGGACCAAAGCAATGTATTTCTTAAATGTATTTGATTGATGTCTCATGCCTCTCCAAAGTGTATAAAACCAAACTGTGGCCCGACCACCTTGGGCACATGTTCTCAGGACTTCCTGAGGACTGTGTCACGGGCCATGGTCACTCATAATTGGCTCAGAATAAATCTCTTCAAATATTTTACAGAGTTTGAATCTTTTT